>NW_017385987.1:0-51168 GCF_000237925.1 Schistosoma mansoni | reverse complement strand
TCCACAAAATCCCTTCTGATATTGATCAACATATGCTCACTAGTGACTGGCTCCAAGAGGTATTTCCTGGAGTTTTAGTGAGAAGCCCTAACCGGTGGGGTTCAACTAGGTCTGTTGTGAGATTTTAACTCACTGAAGACATTGCTGGATATGTCGCTCAATTTCGTGGATTGGTTGAAGTTAGACATCAACACCGTTGGATGCCGGCCAGCTCAGTGGTCTAGTGATTAAGCGCTCGCGTGCGAAACTGATAGGTCCTGGGTTCGAATCTCGTGAAGCGGGATGGTGGATGCGCATTGCTGAGGAGTCCTAAATGGGACGAAACGGCTTTAAAGCAGTGCTTCCAGGTTTTCCATGGTGGTCTAGCTTCAATTGATTCATGATCTCAAGTATTAAGTTTACTAATATATTTACTTATTATAAAAGCAAATATGTTCATATCAAACTTATTCAATTGTAATTATAGTTAGCATAGTTTAGAGAAAACAACAAACATAAATGAGAGAGGATATTTTAAGTACAAACAATATATATATATATCTTCAAATCTCAGTAGACTTTAATGGTTTACCATTGACCAATTATTCTGAATATTTAACTTGATATCATTAATTATTACTTATTTGATAAATAGTAATACTATTAACCTTACGTGATTTTTTTTCTTTTTTAATATAAATATAATAATATCATTCTCTCTTTTTATGATAATATCTATCTACTTTGGAACATAATAATGAACAGTAATGTAATCAATATGAAGTAGATATTTATAAGAACATTAAGTTTTAGTAAACAATAAACGAAGAAGAAAAGGCTTCATATAGATAGATATATGGATGTATAATGTTACTAGGGATTATAGAAATAATGTCGAATAACTAACTAAATGATTCAAAGAATAAAGAGAAGGTGATTAATTATAGATATAAAATAATTATTTGTCATAATTGAAAATATGTTAGTATCTTATTAGAGAATTAACAATATATTTTCTTTGATGATAAGTTAGTTCAGTAGTGGTGGAATGTGGTTAGTAATGGAATTGAAGACATGCACCTGTTTAACATACATCAGCTAGATGTAACTGTATCCTAGAATTGGTATTCACTCTGGAAATCGAACTATTTGCTTTAAACTTTGTCTTGCTATCAAATTGGTTACTGAGTTTAGATAGTTATTCACTTTTGCAACAAGTATGAATTTTAATTTAATTTGGAATAAATTGGATTATCCTGTTATCGATGTTTTTGACTGAAATTTCATCAGTTTTAGTAAGTCTTTGATAAGTCATTGAGTCGCAGAATGAACGCCAACTCTGGGATACAAGTTCATCCAACTGATGTGTCCTGGATTTCACTGCTTGCTATATCCTATCTATTCTACACTAACTTGTATTACAATGGCCATATCGACGCGATCCGTATAGGATGTACAATTGCCAACCGAAATTGACTAAATTTATGACAAAATATCAATAACGGGACAATCCAATCCATTTCAAATTGAATTAATAGTTATGTAGGCTTAATAAAACAAATATCTAAATTACGTTAAAGAGTAAAAGTGAAAAAAACCTAGAAAACTTTAAAAAAAGATGGGTCAATCGAAGTCCTATTACAACCCATTTCGGTGTGAATCATGTCAATAGCGAGGATAACGAGAGGAGTTTGAGTACAAAAGTCAGATTTCTGAATGTGGACTCTGATAACTTTAGTAATGTGCAAAAGAAAAAATCATAAACCATGAGGTAGCTTTGGTAGCTTTATTCAAATCAACGTGGTGTTGTATATCAGTCAGTAGGCAAGAATAGAAATTTTAATCACTCTTATTTATCTTCTCATCAACCAGACCTTATAGTTAATAACGAATATATTTTTTGTTGCATCCTAATAAGTAGAAAAAGAATTGTATTTCGTGGAACGTCAGAAGTACGATTTTTCTACTCATTGGGTTATAACAAAAAAATTATTATTAACTTTCTACTCAATTTATTTGAAACTATCAAGTCCAACATTGCCTCGATACCCACAGACCTTATAATGTTCTACTATACGATGACGGACTTACTAAATCGTACATCCTATATAACTGGGTTCACAGGAGCATTTTAATTGTTAAACACACATGGATGTGAAGAACTCAGTCAATCCACCTTCGTTGATGCTTTTTATCATCATTCACTTTTGTTGCTGAGAATGTGAGCTGTACAGATTTTCTTATTCTTTGTGTTATTAATTCACATATTGCATCATTTTCGAAGTGTAACTTCAATAAAAATAATTTCTCAGAAAGATTTTTACCATTGACCTTATTTCCATCTCGTTCATATTTGTGTTAGTGAATTTAGTAGGATATTTATCCTTACTAAAAATGTGAAAGGTACAATTCCATTCAACTTTAATGATATCGTCTAAGCAAATCACTTTAATACTATTGTATTGAAAAAAAACAAGCGGAGACAAAATTACAGAATCTCTTGGTAAAATCTGAGAACTATACAGTAAATACTTCATTTGCAAAACGTTAATCAGCTGTCTCGGCCTTGATTGTTCCCTTGTTTCCACACCAATCATTCTCTGTTCTCATTCTTTTTTCCCCGATCTTCTTAGCCTTCTTCCTCTAGGCATTTTACTTTCAATTGATGATAAATACTACTTATATCTGTAGACATCATTAACACACTATGAATCAGAATTTTTACTAAATTTCTTTCATATTTGAGTGGTATTAAACTGTAGAAATAATTTTACTGTTTAATAACCAATTTATTAAAAGATAAATAGCTCCAAAGGACTCTTCTTTTAAAGTAATCTACAGAGTCAAAGGAACCGGATCGAAGGGGGGGGTCGAATCAGTATTTTATGCAGTGCTGAGGCATCGGTAATCCACAAACTCAAGCCTGACCTTTGCGTGCAGAAACGATTTGTCCAACCTCTTACCCTTTCTTGGCCCTAATTCATTTAATGGAATATCAACTGATTTTAAGGTTTGGATGATGCCTCCATAAAGAATATCTCTTTATAATGTTTCTTGCAATATTTTCAATTGGGTATCATAAAAATGATATGCTATTACTTAGCTCTTACTCAGAAATAAAAGTAATCGGTGGGTGAATATTATCATATTTACATAGTCTCTTTTAACACTATGGGGTATCATTCATGTAGAGACAGTATAATGTTAATAGATTATATATGTATTAATAAGGATTATGTCTTATATAATTAACAGTTATTGCTATAGGCAGTATTGTATTTAGGAATAATCTCAGTTTTTAATTAGTTCTTATTGAAGATAACTAATTACTTCTTGAAAAAGTAGTCAAATGGTTGTTCATTCTTTTATGTGAAATTTGTCAATTAGTCATGAACTAATTTGTTTCTTCAATCACTACCAATAGCATACATTATTTGTAAATTTAAGGTTATTAGATTTGTTGATACCTTGAGTGTGTTTTTATTCTGAGTTGAATAAATTAGGTGCAATTGTGCTGACCGATTGAAGTTAAAACGACCATGGTTACTTTTCTTTCGGGGTATGACCATAAATATTAAGAAAACAATTGTTTCCGATCTTTATCCATTATTTTAATGTCTGCCTGCAATTTCTGGCAGAATCTGTTCGTAAGACTACGTCTTTTCATTTTGATTTGATGATTTCAAGTTAGGACGTGCTTCGTGATACATTTTGATGGTTTCCACAATGTATGTCCCATTTACTTTCAGAGTCATTTCCTAATTTCCTTTTCATTTGGAAGCTGGCTTTGCTCACTAATTCTCACCTTGACGTCTACATTGGGTGTTTCTTGTTTATTTAATGATACTCCTCAGGTATGTAAGGGCTTCCACATATCTAGAGCTTTGTTATATGGAGTGATTTGGTTGGTGTCTATTGTACTTTACTTCAGGATCTTGCTTTTCCTCTTGTATATGTTGAGGCGTACTTCAGTGGAGGCCACCACCACATTGACAGTCTTCTTCTACATTTGTTGCTGTGTATGGAACAGAATGGTCAGGTCATCTGCAAAGTCTAAATCTCCTAATTGATTCCGAACTGTCTATTGTATTTCGTGTTTCCCTTCAGATGTGGGGATCTTTATAATCCAGTCGACTACCAGAAGAGAGAGGAAGGATGAGAGCAAGTAGCCTTATCTGGCACCGGTCCTCACTTGGAATGCATCTGTGAGCTGTCCTGCATGCACAACTTTGCAGTGTATTCCGTCGTATGAATTCCGTATGATGTTGACGGTTTTCTCAAATACATCACAGTGTCGAAGAAGGTTCTGTGAGATTCTCCTATCAACACTGTCAAATGCTTTCTCATAATCAAACCAGTTGATGCATAGTGAGGAGTTGCATTCAATTGATTGTTCAACGATGACCTGTAGCGTCGAGATTTGATCTGAGCACGATCGTTTCTTACGAAAGCCAATTTGGTGGTCTCAAAGTTGAGCTCCTATTGAATGTTCTATCCGGTTCAACAACACTGTGTTGTAAACTTCCCTTGTACTGATAGTACTGTGATGCCCTTGTAGTTTTCAAACTTGCTGAGATCTGCTTTCTTTGGCATCCTGATGATGCATACATCTTTCCAGTCTGTCAACATATCTTCTTTCACCCAAATCTTCCCGGAGCATGTCTGCAGATACTTCTATATCCAGCTGGTATGTTGTCTGATCCTGCTACTTTCTCACTGTTGATTTGTCTGGTAGTCATCCTGATTTCATCGACTATTGGTTGGGTACTATGTATAGAAAGGTCTGGGTGTGATGCCTCGATGTCTGATAGGTTTAGTGGGGCTGGTCTATCTAGAAGTTCTTCAAAGTGCCCTACTCACCAGTTTCACTGTTTTTAAATCTCAGTGATTAGTATGCTTTACTTGTCCTTGACTGGTCTCTATAGTTTACAATATTTCCATGCTAGTTTCTTCATTGTGTCATATAGTTGCCTAATATTTCTTTTCTTTCAGCTTCTTCCGTTGTCGTTGCCAGGTCTTATACGTATTTCTGCTAGCCAGATGTAATGCTTCTCTTCACCCACTTGTTTGCTTCTGAGCATTCCTTCTGTGTTTTGTCTTTCTCTGCTCTTGTTTGGATGTTGTCAATTCCCGTCTTCTTGTTCTTCCTTTCTTGAAGCCTTCTCAGGGTTTCGATAGATATCGATTCTTTATGATGACGTTTTTTGTGGCTCAGAACCTCCTGACATGTTGAAGTTAGTGCTTCTTTGATCCATTTCCGATTGCACTCCATAGTATTTTTCTCTTCTTTGAGTACTTCTTGTAAGGCTTGGAACCTGTTGTTGAGAGTTATCTTGAATTGGTTGAGTTTGTCGGTATCTGAAAGGAAGGTTGTATTAACCTCCTGTAATACTGTTTCTCCAATTGTCTGGTGCTTCTCCAGCTTCAGTTTCATCTTTGCAACTACCAGATGATGACCTGAAGTTATGTCAGCTTCTCTCCTTGTTCTCACATCTTCAATTGACCTTTCGAATTTTTTAGTGATGCAAATATGATCTGGTTCTGTGTAGTGTGATTTGGTGAGACCCATGTATCTTTGTGTATGCGTTTGTGGGGTAATGTTGTACCACTTATATCCATTTTGTTGGATGCACATAAGTTTGCAAATATCTCCCCATTTTCGTTCCTCCCTCCCAGTCAGTCCGTGTCGTCCCATCATACCTTCATATCCTGTGTTGTCCATCCCGACTTCGGCGATTAGATCTCCCATCAGGATGATCAGGTCTTTTCCTGTGCGTCTCGCTATGATTGGTTGCAGCCTCTCATAGAACTGATCTTTATCGTCGTCAGTGCTATCATTGATGGGCGTATAACACTGCATCGCACTCATTGTGATTACTTTCTTCGTTTCAAAGAATGCTTTGGTGATTCTAGATCCATGAAATTCCCATCCTATAAGTGCATTACGTGCTTCTTTGGACATCGTTAGAGCAACTCTTTTTTGTACAAGGTACTTTCTTTTTCATGACCAGAGTACAACAGCATCTCTCTCGAATCCAATCTTTTCTGTCCAGCTTGGGTCCAATGGGTTTCACTGACTATGAGCATCGTCAAGTTGTATCTCCTCATTTCCGTAGCTATTTGACTGGTTCTTCGGTCTCCCACATTGTCCAGTCATGTCATGTAGCTTTATTATTTATTGCTCTGGCTGTTGGAATAGAAAGCAGCCTTGTGGCTTCCAAAGAATCCCGGCCTTCACCATGAGGCGTCATAATTCTTCTGAATGAAGATCGTTCAACTCGCAGGACAGAGTTTAAATGGTTTGAATCGTTTATTCTGGTTGGCGTTTTTTCAGAAAGGTTGTTTTCTACTGGAGGGTTTTGCTGACCCCGTTATCAAACCTTCTAGTCTACTCGGTTTCGGGACCGTCAGTAACCCTATAAGGGCTACAGGCGGAGTCGTCGCCAAGTGGTATTCATGGTTTTACTATCTGCCTCCAACTTCCTGGATCATATTTTCTCTTGTCTACTTTTTTTTAAATTTTTCCTTGAAGACTCAAAATTCTAGCTTGACTTGTTGTAAAGGTCGATGGTTTTTGTAAAGTATCCCCTATCTACAAACAGGGTCTTTCCCCGTTCTACCCTTTAACTGGGATTATAATACACTTCTATGAGTAAATGAAATATATAATCCAACAAGTATGGTTGGTTTAAGTTTACTTACTGATTTATATTTTGTACAAAACTCTACAGTTAAATTTAACATTTTTGATTCAATTAAATATCTTATCTTGATAATATTTTGAAACAAATGATTGTCAAACAGATTTATTTTGTATTTTGATAAAACCCAGTTTGTATTATGCTAATTACTTAAACCTATTACTCCTCTTGAGGCACTTGTATTTTGTTAATATTTTCAATATTTCACTACAATGTTTGTTTTAAGGATGATTTAGCACTTACTTGGTAACATATATATTCCTTTTTGTTAAGCCATGAAGGTTAGGGTTTATCAAATTAGATGTAAAACTCATAAAGAATAAATAGACAGATAAGTTAGTAGACAAGTGAAAATGATTATTTATGAATGAATATTTCTTCAAAATTTGTTTAAATTGAAGTGATTACGTGAAATGTGAATCTGAGTTCTATTTTTCAATCATTCTGACTTTTAATGTTAGTTTTTTTTTGTTTTTTAATAACTAGTAGTTGTGTTTTTCATTTGTTTCCATCACATATCCTATGTTACCATGTGATGATTACAATTCAGATTGAAGTTTTATTTTTGAAGGTTATCTCTTTCTATTTTTACTCCTCAATACTGTTCGATAAATTATGAAAGAAAAGAAATTGCATAATTTTACTGTTTAAATTCAGACGGAGTTGTTAAACAGTAGGATTCGCTCAAAAAACACCCAATTTTTTTTGTCAAAGTAATGATAAATATAGAAACGGATACTGTATTGATATGATGAAAAATAAAGAATCACTTAACTATAGACGTTAATATTATATAACAATCATTTTTGAAATAGGGTAATATGAAATAACTTTGAAAGGAAGCGATAAACTTAATTTCATATAGTTGAGATCATGAGTCAATTGAAGCTAGACCACCATGGAAAACCTGGAAGCACTGGACGGCCGTTTCGTCCTATTTTGGGACTCCTCAGAAGTACGCATCCACGATCCCGCCTCATGAGATTCGAACCCAGGACCTATCAGTTTCGCGCGCTAACACTTAACCGTTGGATGCCGGCTCAGTGGTCTAGAGGTTGAGTGCTCTGGCGCGAGAATGGTAGGTCCTGAGTTCGAATCTCACGGGATGGGATCGTGAATGCGCACTATTGAGGAGTGCAACAGTAGGGTGAAACGGCCATCCAGTACTTCCAGGTTCTCTATGGTGGTCTAAGCTTCAATTGACTCATGATTTCAACTATATAAAATTACTAAAGTCTCGACAAATCCACCTTCTGATAAAACATACTCATTAATGAAATATTTCTCTCCTCATTTTCACATGAGTCAGATTAGTTTTTATTGAAACAACTATGACTGCGTCTGAATTAGTATAACAGTTTGATTATTAATGAAAAGAAAATCTATTTTGATGAATTCGAGATTATTAAAGTGAAGTTAATAGTTAACTATTTACGGAATACTCATTTCTTTTGAATTGAAGATTTAAATGTAATCAATTAACCTATATATGTATAGAATGTTCAGTTAAATCATTTTGTAGAAATATTCACTTTAGAACTGGAATCTTCATTTGATCATTATAAGTAATAAACTTTTGTATTGTATGTATTCTACATTTTTCTTTGGTCATTTTGTTTTTGGATTTGTTGGTTTTTTTAGTGCCGTTCAACAATCTGTATTCATAGATATTCAAAGTCTACTTTCAGCAACTATAAAATAGTACATTTTCGTTCTTTTATGGAAGATTAAAAGAAGAAGGTGAGCTTTTACTGAAACTAAATTATTATCGAACTTCAAATTTTTATACCCCTTATAAGCTGATGACTACATTCATCATCAGAACCACTGGTCTATCGCTAAAGAAAAGATAATAAAATTTAATTATATATCATAGTTTTATGTATCTTATGAGTTTTCAAGATTATGTGATCGATCAATATCATCTTAAAGCAGATAATTTGAACTATATAGCTTCATTCACTCTTGAGAAAATTATTACTTATTTGAGTTCATTAACAGGTGATAACTACCTTTATAAATACTTTCCCATAGTTTTTTTGTTTTTCAGAAATTATATTTGTATCTAGACTCCTCAAAATGTAGACCGGATGATATGAGACAACAATATAATAATATATATTCTGAAAATAATATTTACAGAATTCACACCAGTTTACAGGCATGATCAGATTGATATAAAAAGCAACATATAATGTAGAGAACAAACATGAAATATAAGATTGTTTTATGTTTGTTGGTTTAGTAATTGATAAGTAGTTTATATATGGCATATATTATGACAAGCCAATGCAACACCAGGGAACTTTTAATTTTTTCTTAAGTGGATAGTCTGATGACTTATGGACGCTGTTCTGTAAGGTTAATTCCAGTGCCAGAGCGAGTTATTGATAAATATCTACAACTAGAGAAAGTAAGATTAAAGCAAAGAGCACGGAACAACAAAACAATGATTGTCAAAATATGCCGGTCAGGTTACCACTGTTCATGTTAGTTATGATTCAAACGTGTTAGAGTTGCTAGTGAAGTGAGTAAATAAAATTCTTTAGATTTCCAAACAATTTTAACAAATGACCACTATTCAATGCATAGACAATATTACGATTTTATTAAACTATACTCTATTCATAGAAGAAGTACTCATTCTATATAGTTTTATTTTCATATTAGGTTACTTTCACTGAATAGATTGTGTAAGAAACGCTTGTTATCAACCTAAGCAATCTAGTTTCTAAATAAAAGTATACTGTATAAAGTTATTTATACGACCAATGTCACCTAAGATTCTTTTGAATTTTACATGAAAAAAAATCAAAAATAACTAACTTGATCCTGAATGACTCAAGAGTAAAAATATATTCATAACAAGAGTTTAATCACTGTATATGAAAGTATCTAGTCTCAGTTAACCAATATAACTAATCATTTGAAAGTGTTACAAAAATCAGTCTAAGAAACATTCCCGTTGAAATCATTAAAACAACGAAAAATCCTGCTGATCATCAGGTAAATACGTAGATGTTTGTATACAATAAAGTCATTTTATATTTGCTCTTATTCACTTTATTAGTTACCAGGTATAACTTATCTTTTTCCTTTCCATTGACTAACTCAATACATTTTAGGATTGATGGATATTTCATTACTATATCGATTGACTTTTCTTATAGACTTAGTTTTAATCAGTAAGTTATTTTCGGCTGATTTATTTTGTTCATAGTTGTTTTGAATTTATTATTAAATGTAATTTGATATAGGTAAATCTATTTTATTACTTAAGAACTTTCGTCTAAATTAAAGCGAATAGTTTCACAGTATTTGGGCACCGAGTTGATGTAAGACATTAAATAGGAATAATATACTTGTAAAATCTCAGCGAATTAATTTGAAGTAAATCCAACGTTTCACCTGGCGATCTGGTCCAAGCTTTTAAAAACTCTTACTGGCTTAATAATGGTTGTGAATGCCTATTGTTTTATTTACAATTTATCTCGGAAAAAAAACAATCAACTCCTCAATTAATTAGTTTATCAAATAAACTCTTCAAAATAAGAATTTTTTTCATGGAATTTCTTATTAACACATTCCCATGGAAACCACTAAATTATGCTAAAGTACATAGTTTGAAAATTTTGAATGGTCTTCATGTTATTTCAACGGTGGCTGATAGAAAATCTATTCTAGTCTATGAAATGTCATTGGGTTTCCTATGTATATACTTTTTGACCTACTAGTTAGTCGAGATTTGATCAATTTGAAGAATGTTGTACGATATGGACAACCGTTCCATTGTAATGTACTACCCTTGAGCAGTTCTTTAAGGTAGATATTATGGAGTTATAATACGAAGCTTTGATCTTCATAAGGTTATCAAAGTCGAGAGTAAAATGAATGTCTGATGGGGGTGTTCATTACTTTTCTAATCAAAGTGGGGATTGGATATACTTGAAAAGTGTCAATCCATGGTAGAATTCATCTCAAAATATATGTTTTTCAGAAATGAAGCAATATTTAGTTATTTTTGGAAGTAAGATAAATCATTCTCATAAAGTATGATTAAAAAAGACAATCTATCAAAATGGACGAGTGATTTACTCCAGTTACTACATAAATTAAATAACATTTTAAAGTTATCTACTGTTCCGTAGTCTACATCATTAACTGAAATTGGTTAGCCAGATGCTGGAAAGTAGAAAGCACTGGACAGCTGTTTTGTCCTAGTATGAAACATTTTGACAGTGAATTTCTATGAGCCCATAGGAGATCGTGTCACGGACCTTCAACTCTTCCAAAGCGCTTAATCTTTAAGTCACTGAGTCGGTATGTAATGGTTTATTATGTTTTATATATCAAGTAATTGTAGAATGCATAATAAGATTGAATATTCATAGAATATGAACATTTGAATATGACTTGATAAAAATAAAATAAATAAAATAGCTGAAGAAATTCTCACCTTTTAAGTTTCTGTAGAAATTACTTAATATTCTTCCGTAGTTAACAATGTTAAACTATCTTACTGCTGAAATCAAACTGTGTTTGAAAGGAGATATTAGAGCATTATAAAATAGATATTGTTGTTACAAGTATATTTTTAAACAGATTGTTGTTCTGTTTATTGTTGTTACAAGTATATTTTTAAACAGATTGTTGTTCTGTTTACCTCTAATCACAGAAAAATTACCATCGTTTTCATATATATATATATATATATATATATATATATATATATGCAAGAGAAGACGACCAATGTAGCAGTAGCCTCAGCAGCACTAGGTCTCAACATAAACAAAGGGAAAAGCAAGACTCTCCGATACAATACAACATGCACCAATCGAATTACACTTGACGGAGAAGCTTTGGAGGATGTGGAAACCTTTACATATGTGGGCAGCATCATTGATGAACACGGTGGATCAGATGCAGATGTGAGGGCGAGGATCGAAAAGCAAGAGTAGCATATTTACAGCTAAAGAACATCCGGAACTCAAAACGACTATCAACTAACACCAAGATCAGAATTTTCAATACAATTGTCGAGACAGTTCTATTGTATGGGGCGGAAACCTGGAGAACTACGAAAGCCATCATCCAGAAAATACAGGTGTTTATTAACAGTTGTTTACGCAAAATACTTCGGATCTGTTGACCAGACACTATCAGCAACAGTCTACTGTGTGATAAAACAAACCAGATCCCAACGGAAGAATAAATCAGGAAGAGGCGCTGGAAGTGGATAGGACACACATTGAGGAAATCACCCAATTGCGTCACTAGACAAGCCCTTACATGGAATCCTGAAGTCCAAAGGAGAAGAGGAAGACTGAAGAACACATTACGCCGAGAAATGGAGACAGACATGAGAAGAATGAACAAAAATTGGATAGAACTGGAAAGGAAAGCCCAGGACAGAGTTGGTTGGAAAATGCTGGTCGGTGGCCTATGCTCCATTGGGAGCAAGAGGAGTAAGTTTTATATATATATATAATACTAAGTGACTTTATGGTATCTATTTTTACCGTTATAATTGTGTAAACTTTGCCATAATTTTGATTTTAAATATTATAGGTTGTAAGCAGCTGATGAGAACCTAACGAAATCAAATCCGTACATGTTTTTCTACTCAATTCTTTATTCTTGCTCTATTCAAGATAATAGAAGGAAATAAATCTATGAAACTAGCTAAAAAAAAGGGACAATTGAGAATGATTAAATAACTACTGATTATTCCATTGAAACCAGTAAATCGTACCTTTTATAACTAATTTAATAATTTCAGTAATATCTACTATTCCATAGACATATCATAGTGAACAGAACACTAGTTGGGGACAATCGAATGAAGTTAGACAGAAATTACAGACAATCTTACTAAATTCTGATAACCATACAACAAATAGTTAATTTGTAAATTAACAATCAATTGTCTCAATGTTCACTGTTCCTTCTGCAAATATCAGTTCAACTTCTTTAATTTCATTGTTCATGCATTTTCTTACCATTTGCGCTTCATTTCAGTTCGTTCCTTATCGGTCTTCTGCCAAAATACATTCTCTGCCTGACCATCGCCATATACTACTTATATGGATATAAGTAGACCACACTACAATATAAATGCAAAAAGTTATCAGCTACACAAATGATAACACTTAATAGTCTATACAAAAGCCGTTGGAAAATATCACAAATCAAATGATGTGAACAATTAAACCATTCATCTATGGAAATGATTATTCTATTTAGTTTACTATTCATCATATTTATATTTGAAAAAAGAAAATAGACAGTTAATTGATTAGACTTAATTCAGAAATTTTTATCAGATTTTTTCTTCGACTTATGTGAAATGATCATGTGTTGTTTAAGAAAACAATTGGTTAGATTGAAATACATGTCTCATATTGAATACAGTGTAGACAGAGGGAGAAATATCCATATTAATGGTTAGTTCATCTCATTAAAACGGTAAAATAAAAACAGATATTGTAATTCTTGTCGGGTATGAGTTAGTTTCTTACTGTGGACAACGGTGAACGGTCGCGCAATATCGAAGATTGGTTGAAGTTAGACATTAACACCGTTGGATGCCAACTCAGAGGTCTAGAGATTAGGCGTTCGCGTGCGAGACTGAAGGTCCTGGGCCGATTGTGACCAAACCTATATGTTTATTGGACCAAGGATACTATCCATTTGTGTAACTGACAGGAATTAAATAATCAATGATTATGAACCAAAGAAATAAACAAAAATGTTATTGATAGATGAAGTAAATTTTTTCACTTCTTTATGAGTCCATTTATCTTTATGAAAACGGTAGTGATTAGAGGTAGTTCATAAGAAACCTTGGAACTAGATTTCATGGTAGTCAACCCTTTTTAGTAAGACGTACCTGTAGTTTTGAGAGACTTGATACTCTCTGATGGATTCGACTCCGTATCATTTAGCCTCACAGTTAGAGACGTTATCACTGGTCCATTCGGCCCACGAATAACCTCCTGTAGGACTAAGATATATTCACAACTAATTGATCGCTGACTATTGATGAATGTCATATATGTCAAGTTCTTCTCAATGCAGAACAGGTTCTATTAACCTAGGTCCTATCGACCGGCTCTAATCACAATCTTTCATCTCAATATAGTGCACACGATGTAGAGTCACTTATACTAATAGACACATTGCAACCTGATTGATGGAATGCGATTAACATTGAGAAGGAATTGACATACATGTCAATGATTACAGCTCAGTGATGAGATACCTGTAAATGTCTTTGTGTAAATATGTATCCATAAGTTACTCATTGATCTAGTGTACCTATCTACTGAAAACTTTCATTACTACAAATATTTATTGTATTGTGTAAATTCATGTTTAGAAAAAGGTGTAGATGATTAAACAAAGCAATCCGATTCCTAACTCTGACGAGATAGATTTGATTAATCATAACCAACTACTAATTTTAAATTAAATGACTTTTAACTTATAGAAACATTTAGCTTAGAATTAATTCAAATTACATTTCTTAATGTATGTTAGACTATACACATACTCACACAATCCATTCATTCAATTATCATCGTATTGTGAACTTTTCAAATAATACACATATAACTAACTCATGTTATCCTATTTACTCAAATCGCCATCTGAATATGATTGGACAAACATAGTAAAAATTTGATTTGATTGTTAAACATTAAGTATTTTTTTGATAATTTTAGTTTTAATTATGATCACTCTGAAGAAGTCCAGGCAAGTTTGTTGGGACGAAATGTTGAAATTATTTAAATTCCAATCTCTGAGATTATTTCACACATAATTTTCACAAATAATATTTTCTTTATATTCGGTGCTCAATTTCTGTCAAACTATTCGTTTAAATTATATATATATATATAGTTGAAATCATGAGTCAATTGAAGCTAGACCACCATCGAAAACCTGGAAGCACTGGATGGCCGTTCCACCCTACTGTGGGACTCCTCAGCAGTGCGCATCCACGATCCCGTCTCGCGAGATTAAAACCCAGGACCTATTAGTCTCGCGCCAGAGCATTTAACCTCTAGACCACTGAGCCGGCATCCAACGGTGTTAATATCTAACTTCAACCGGCCCACAAAATTGAGCGGCACATTCACCAATGTCTTCAGTGAGTTACTATCTCACAATAGACCCGGTTTAACTCCACTGGTTACTGCTTCCCACTAAAGCTCCAGGAATTTCCTCTTGAAGCCAGTCACTAGTGAGCATATGATAAGGAGGTTTTTTGTGGAGATTCTTAGTAATCATATATATATATATATATTCGTTTAAATATTGACGAATATTTATATAAACTATATATCAACATGTAATAAAGAAAGAATAAATTATTTATGCTAATTCACTTGTGAAATTCTAGTTTAGTCAAGTTCATTGTTCAATCTAATCAATCATAGTAAAAATTAGTGAAAATTAACTGACTATTTAAATGTATATTTAGTTCCTTTTTTTTTCATTTTAAAAGACAATCCAGTGTTTTTGACATTTGAAGCAGTTATCAACTGAGGAAAAAACAAACAAAATAAATATTCTACATAAGTGACAATCAAGAGTAGAAATTCATGTGGTCAAAGAATTCATATGACATGTAATCAAGATCTACATGAATGATTCTTCAAATGTTACTTTCATGTATCCTACTTAAATAAAAAATATTCTATTAAATATGAAAATAAGTAGTTTTTTTCCAATGAAAAAAATATCGTAATAAATATAATAAACTAATTACCTAACCTGTCATATGCTCTGATGGTGTTCTCGTGAATTTCAGGTTGCCTGATCTGTCAAGAGCGATGTGACAGTGCATGACGATACTGTTGTGTGCTGTGTTTAAATAGAATTGTATGCTATGTGCATGCAAATCCGCCCCGTTATTGTCCTTGTTGTTTCAGTAGATGAATGGTTATTTTTATAAATATTTAGGTACAGTCATGTATTTAATTAATTTATTTCTGACATAAAAATAACATTGATGTTGACAAAAAAGATTTTAAGGTCATTTTGATGATGAGTTAAATCCAAGTAATAGGTATCGGATAGGTGTTTTATAATGATTTCGTATATATAGTTATATGGAAAATGTATGTCTACAGGAGGCTAGGAAAGATTGCATTCTTCATATCTGTCAATTGGACTAACTGACCCATAGATTATTTTCTCCCTTACCCCTTGATTAGTACGTAACCTTATTTGTTATTTATTGTCGAATCAATTTATATTAATTTTTTATTTCTCAGTATCGTACAAACCATAACTACATATTGGGTCTGAATACATTGAAAAACACATGATACCATTAACTCATCGAGTTGGTTCACAGTATACTGTAAACATTGTTTATTAATATGAATGATAATTATCTGTTTCCTGATATAATTAATTCTAATTGTCATAGATTTTGAATAAAACTTTGAGAGATTTCCTACATAGTTGGAAAGTACACTGTTATGATTGAGTCAAGTGATCTGTGCAGTTTCGCTCAGTTCAAATAATAGTAATAATAAGCTTTATTCGTTATAATAAAGTTTTCTATATTAAGGGATTCTCATCACCATTATTATAATAATGAAGCAAGTTTCTGTTTAATATACATTCAAAGAGTACTTTATTCAAAATATGTTTTTGTAAATGAATTTAACAGTCAATACCTACTATTCATATTTAGTCATGAGAATTCCCCATTTCCAGTTCAACTGCTAAGACCCTTTTTTTGTCCATCATTAATAAGATAGATAAATTTCGCTGTATTCGTCTTTTTCTTTCTTCTTTTTACGAGGAATAGACAAAGAGGAAAATATCATAACAACTATAGTGTCTCCATTTGAGTTTTTCATCGTTGAACGTTATAATTATCAGTAAACTTTTTTCTAATAACAAATGAGTGCATAAGTTAGCATTCATAGTTATTCATTTCAAAGAAATTTAAAACAGGAAGTTGAATTATAATTTTTGAAGTTAGACATTAACACCAATGGATGCCAACTCAGTGGTCTAGACGTTAAGCAATCGCATACAATACCGAAGGTTTGAATCCCACGTGCGCACTACTGAGAAGTCCCACAATAGAACGAAACGGCTGTTCAGTGCTTCCAGGTTTTCCATGGTGGTCTAACATCAATCAATTCATGATCTCAACCAGAAAATAAAAAAATTGTCAACTCAAATGTTTTTTTCTCATTTGATCGTCAACTTAAAAATAACTAGTGGACTGACGGAAACTGATCACAGAACAATTATACAAGATATGGTCAGTCTAAATGTATGTTGTTTAATTCAGAACTTAAGAGTCCTACATTCAAATTCATATAGTGCTGTTGTTGATATCCAATAATACTGGGGAAACTGAAACTATTATTGTAGTGAACGAAAAGACGAGTGGGGACAATCGAATGTATTTTAGCACAAAATTACAGAATATCATTAAAATATAGTGAACCATATAGTGAACAGTTAATTTGCAAAATAACAATCAATTATCTCAATTTGACTGTTTCTTCTAAAAACATCCATCATGCATTTTCGTACCAATTGCGTGCCGTTCCCGTTCTCTCCTTATCGATCTTCTAGTGAAATACATTCAATGCCCAACAACCACCATATACTACTTATATGGATATCAGTAACCCACACCACAGTATTCATTCATGAGTTTTCCCAGTTGATTGAATTCAATCTTTATTAATTCATAAACATTCAAAATATATGCAATTGATGAGGATCCATAAAATGAAACAAAAGCTTTTTTCATTACTCTTGATCAAATGTCATTTTAATTTTATTCATAATTATAAAGAAAAAAAATAGAAAAACAAAACTATTTGTATTAACATAATAAAACGATTAGATTATACTGTAAATTGTTCTCTTCTCCTCCTCCTTCTTCTTCTTCTTCTGGTATTGATAAACATCAAAGACTTAAAGAAGATCAAATGAATATTTGTACCTTTTTTTCTTTTTTAAAAAGGGATTCTATTTTACATAACTAAAATTCATTAATTTTATTCATTTAAATAAATCGAGGTCATATTATTTATGATCCATAAAAAATTTATTCATTTCAATAATGAACTCATTAAATTGAAAATAATAAATTTGAAAATAATTTTAGGTTTTCAATATACTGAATGAAACTAGTGAACAATTGACTAAACGATGTGATGAAACGAGGTTTCTTTTCTTTTTATTGTTCTTTTTCTTTTTTTTTTTCGAAAAATCCTTCTTTTAATGTCCATGTTCATGGTTATTGAATTATTTCAGTGCAATGAAATGATGCATAACTCGTCATTATATTGATGGTAAGGTCATTTCATATAATCGTATTATGATTATTATTATCATTACTATTATTATCGCTATTATAAACTGCTCAAATAGTTACGCTTGTTTGATGTCAAACTACGAGGGCATGTTTTATATTAAATGACTTCTCTTATTGTTTTAATTCTCATTAAGTACTTTTCTGAGCATGACATTTAATAATGTATTTTATTTGTGTTGATTTTTTGTGTTTTTTAAACAAATTAATAGTTGTCCTGCAGAGATCTAATTTTTGTCATTTCTTATCAGTTATTCTATAATGGTTTATATGGCATTATATCATTATTGACTTCCTAAAATAATCCCTCACGATCCGACCCCGTGTTAGCAATATATATATATATATATTTATATGATAAGGTAATTTATGTAAGGATGGCTCGTTGAAAAACTCAAAGAAGCCTCAAGAAGCCTAGAAAGAGCCGAAGACATTCCATTCAATTACCGCCAGAGGAACATTCAAGAATGTCAAAGTGTAGCACCCCTATTGGATGAATCAGAAGGACCCCTATGTGCCTATTGGCTGTCCGAAATGACGATTTACTTTCAGCCAAAAAATTATAAATACATGAGATTTTTATACTATATTTGACTCTGTTTGGAATAACATTCCTACTTACTAGTCTTCTATCTTCTCATTTTGCGACTTCGGAAGGTTCTAGCGTTCGAGTGCTCAAGTATTACGCGACACATTAAGAATCTAAGTTCGAGATATAATAATTTACATATAGGTTTATGCAATTTTATGATTAGTTTCATTACAAACTAGGAAGACCTGATGAACTATTACAAATCAGAAAAGAGTAAATATACGCTTCGTCAAAATTTATGATTACATTAGCAGAATACACTCAAGATCCTAAAATGTTCAGAATCTTGTTTAGAAATAAATTATATTGCCACCGTTCACTAATTCAACAATGACAAGTGTGTACAAATGCTAACCGAAAGATAAGGAATAGAGAGAAGTAAATTTCTTGAGAGTATCCAAACACCAGACATTATGTATTGTAGCTATTATGATAATAATAATAATAACAATTACTATTGTTCTTAATATAAATAAACTCAACAAGTTTTGTTCGTTCGAGAAATATTATCACAGACTAGATAGTTCTATTTTAGATCGATAGAAATTTTCCCTAACCTAATGATTAGACAGAGAGGAAATATTCAACAGAACACAATATATGAGATTAGTTATTAAATGTTTTAAATGGATACTTTAAAATTCATTTGTTAAACTGGTTAGTTTATTTTAATGATTAAATCAGAACAAAATCAAGTATACTTTAGTGTTGTTCTTTTATTTACATTTATACGATGATGATTGTGAAAAAGAGTACAGCATATTGGTTTAAATAATAAGTGGAGATCAACCAAGTCTGCTGTAGAGATATCAACTCACTGAAGATTATTGGTGAACGGTTGCTCAAACATCGTGGATTGGTTGAAGTTAAAAATTAACACCGTTGGATGCCGGCTGGCTCAGTGGTCTATCGGTTAAGTGCTCTGGCGCGAGACTGGTAGGTCCTGGGTTCGAATCCTGCGAGTGCCGGATCGTGGATGCGCACTGCTGAGGAGTGCCACAGTAGGGCTAAACGGCCGTCCAGTGCTTCCAGGTTTTCGATGGTGGTCTAGCTTCAATTGACTCATGATTTCAACTATGAAAATAAATAATAAAAGATGGAAAATACAGTGTCACTTTTTTGAAAAGAAACACGATGATGCTAATCATGGTATATATATATATATATATATATATATATATATACAAATCAGAAGGTGAATACGAAGTGTTGGTTGTGTTTAATATTGAACCACGCACAGATATTCAAAATTACAGGCACGTTAAGCAAGCATGATGAGTAGTTTCAAGTCGAATGAGCGAGTGACAGAGTGATTGAGTCAATGAACGAGTGTGTAAGTCAGCGAGTCAACGAGTCAGTGAACAGGATTAAAATGTACATATATATACATATGGAAATGAACGAATCATTGAATCAATTAAGCGATGAATAGTAAGACTAGCAGAATGAATATATGCGTAGGCAGTAAGCAGTGCTCAAGCATACATATTCATATAAGTGCAACATTATTAAATGTACAATAGTATAGATAGGTTGTCATTGTACGAACGACTATGTCCGTTAAATAAGTTAACAAAAAGGTTTAACTTAATTAAATATGAACAAACTCAATTGTACGTGAGCCACTATGAGTTTTTAAGCTACATATTAGATGGGTGAGATGAATCCAAGTATAACATTATCTTTCACACTTTGAGTCGTCGTCGTGGATATGTACAACCGAGAAGTACCATACTAGGATGCAAGAGTTATTCATTGCTTTCTGATTTTCAATTCTGGTCTACCTATGACCAGTCCATGATGTAAGCTATCTAATTCAACATTCTTCGCAAACCCCCTATATTAAATAACGAAAAAACGTCAAGGTTAGATATTCATTTAGACAACGATTCATATTCACCGACTGAAAGCCACCAACAAGAACCTTGAAATCTAAGTTTAATATTATTTGAAACTAGACAAAAAATCTCTTTAATTTTAATGGAAATAATATTCTTTGTGGATTTAGAAATCGTGCCACATCCAGTAAAGTGAATTAATCAAACTTGAAACTGTTAGATAGTTTTATGACAGTTTGTAATGTTTTTTTTTAAATGTATCATCAAATAGGATACATTAATGAAAATGTGATTGAACTAATACACAGGGGAACTAGACAAAAGTGAAATTTTTTACATAGTTTATCACATTAATTTGTCATGAAAAGAATTATTCCACCAAACTAAATTTATTTCAGAGGTTATGTCATGTTTTTAATATTTACACAGAAGGATTACATGAATATATTGAGGTTAGAGTGCCGCATAGTTTATGTGTTGGGTATACCACTGACGAAACCCCAATCTATGTGTAATCTACAATAAAACCATTGACTAATTTGTGGTAAATCGATCAATCAGTCAATAAATACCCCCCCTCCTTATTCATTTTGTGCTGATGAAATTTTTGAAAGAGTCAATGGGTGTTTGGTACTTAAATATTATAAAATTTCGGAATAAATATCAAATTGTGTTTTCTCTCTGTACAAATGGATACTTGTAAGTTGAAATAATTAATTTCTTTTGAGATTACTTAATATACAGGAATTAAACAATCGGTTTGGTTCATCTTTTTCTTTTTTAAACAACAGAATCCTCCATTTTCCATGATATAATTCTAAGGTATTCCATAGGTTTGTTAGCATTTTAAACTTGAATATGTTTACTAAACTCTAATTGAAATTTAGTAAAGTATATTATTCGGAAAAATTATCATCAGTTCATAAAGCTATTGATTGCTTGGCTGAACTGTGTGAACAAGTATAGATTTTCAGGTCCAGTTTTGTACGGTGCTTGAAATCTTTGATTAAAGACGTTGAATGGTTTAATCTAAAATCAACCATGATGACGAGACTACATTGGTTTTTTGTTACGCATTTATTTTATTTACTTATGATTTACTACTTTTCCTAAGTTTATCTTTCTTTTCACCTCATGAAATAACACGGTTTCT
Organism: Schistosoma mansoni; assembly: GCF_000237925.1. NCBI lineage: Eukaryota > Metazoa > Platyhelminthes > Trematoda > Strigeidida > Schistosomatidae > Schistosoma > Schistosoma mansoni. The sequence goes on along the minus strand of NW_017385987.1, from coordinate 29,546 downwards.
CTCTCTTCTGTTTTCTATCTCGTCAACATCATTTCTTGCTGCACTGGTGTGACATGTAGCGATTTGAACTGATCGATGTTCATCCCAGGTTCTACCTTGGTAATGATGAATGGACGCCCATCCAGTTGTTTAAATTGTTGAGTGTCCTCCGACAGATTTGAAAATCCTCGGGTCGAGCCCTTGTTGTATCGTTGGTGTTCACTGTTTCGAAGTTTCATGATACGGCAGGTTAATTCATGAATATTGTTTTTAGAATATATATTCTGTTGAATCGACAAAACAGCATCGTCCTTTTTCTCACGTAATTACATGAGATTATTCTCAAAAACATACTTAATTGTTGACTAAGAATTATTTCTCCTTTAGATTTTATACTGCAAGAAAATGAGTGGAAGTATAGCACGAAAAATTTTAATATTACTGGTAAATATTTAAATTAAACTGCGTTTGCATTCTAGTTTTTTTCTTTCAAAAAATGTTTTACACGTCTCATCCATTTATTGTATTATTAGTTGATTCACGGAAGATATTATCTGCTAAACAGGATGATGTTCTGATTTTGATGTTAATTTAGGTATTATTTAGTTGAATTATTTTTTATTATGCTTGCGTAGATAATACCAAAACTAGCCAAAAACGAAGGATCATTTTTAAACCCAATGTGATTCCTATTCAATCATATTATGATAAATGTTTGGTATGACAATCGATTTAATTCAGTAATATTCAGCATAATATTTTATGTAATATCCATTTCCAGCAGAGATGAACCTCCACATCGATGAGAAGAGTCAAACAACCAATAAAAATGAATTAAAATTTACCCGAATGTACAGCACAGTGTCTATCTGGACTCAGTAGCTAAGTGGATAGTGTGTTGGTGTTTATAGAGAACGGTACTGTGTTAAAATTCCGGAGTGAATATCAACTCTGGGATTTAGGTACGTTAAGCTGACGAGTCCTAGATAGGACGAAACGCAAGTTCTAGATTCTACTTTCAGCCACCATTTATCTCCGCTTAAAATGCCTGTAACTTAATGACAACAACGAAACACTTTGGTCATACATATACTTATTAAGAACATTTATATTTATAAATAAAAGGTTAACTAGACTAGAAATAGAAAGTAAAAGGAGACAAGGATAATAAAGAAATGTATTGCGCTAATAAATAACATAGTTCTGATAATCTTCATATTCTTATCACACTGTCGAAATTTATCAGAGGTACTAATAGATTTAAACAAAACAATTCTCATCAGATGCACATGTACCAAAAGTGACTAACCGTTTGCAATCTTCAAGAATAAATGGGAGATTCAAACAACCATTCCAAATGAATAATTTTGCATTTCTATTTTTCCCCTATTTCCATCATATATGTGATGTTCACTAACTTATCAGATTTCATTAAAATTTATACATAATACTAAACTTTTAACTGAAGTGGTTGGCATGTTTTGGAGGATGAAATAAATCTTAGTCTACCATCAATTTCACCTTCTTCCTCGAGTTGTCTAAAACTAAAAATTTCCCACTGTTCCAAGTACTAGCGTTTTTGCGGTTATGAAAATAGTGTATTTACATTTTAAAGTTTACCATGTTTCATGATATCAGTAACGTACTTCAGCTTATTAAATATTTAATTTGCTTAAAGTAATTTGGGTCTGTGAACATCTTAAGTTGTAATTTTTGTTAGCATTCAAAGGAAGTTAGCATTTGTTAAAACTTTTAAAGTACACAGAATACGCCTATGAATATACTAAATATATGATTCGATTTAATTTAGTGCTGTACGACTAACTTTAGACGCTTTTCAGGTTAGATACTACTAATAAGTTGGATAAAACTAAGAAATAAGCAAAACACAAGTGATGTATAATTTACTAAGGAATGATTATACTTAAATACTGTCTTCAAGGTTTGTTAAATTACAAATAATAATATGAAACATAATGAATAGAGGAATACATTTCAGCAAACAAGTATTTAGTTGTCAAATTCTGACGTCTGAAAGAGATTATCCAACATCGAATGGTCTGTGTTATAGCCAAAAAAGCCATGTCTTTTTAATACTTGTCATTGACGATGATGAAGTTGTTGTAAAAGCCGATTACAGACTGAACTGATGAGCATGTGTGGCTGCCTGGCTAGTTATTCTTTACCAAACATACTATCACTAACAAGAAAAGACATTCAAAAGTAGAAAAAATTCACAGATTATCTTCGGAAAGTATATTTATTATTCACATTTATCGGTATCATTATGTTTAGCTATCATCAGTTATTTAATATACTGATATAATCGTTGCGTAAAATACCCTAATTTAATAACTATTAGCCTAGTTACTGAAGCGAAATAAGTGAAATAATTTTCTCTCAAAAAATGTACTTCTTTTTTGAATCGATAAATTCGGTTTTATTACTCGAATTTTTTCAATGTTGATCAAATTATATTCCATTTGAGATTTTCTTATCTTTATTTAAGCGAATAATTATCAGAATTAATAAGAAACGATAACTTGATATGGTTGTCAATTATTTGAATTTGTTCGAAGCAATTAGTACCTTTGATAAATTTGTAGTGACATTAGTTCCTAACCACACGATCCTTGAAGCCGAGCATTTAATTACTGAAAAGATTTATATTTAACAATTAACACAAAAGGGAAGTCAACAATTGTGTACGGGGGAACATTCAATTCATTAAATCGGATGACATGGCTCAGCCTTTCAGGCGTGATCATTAATGTGTAACTTATCACTTTCATCCATATTTAATTTACTGTTCTATCTCCACCCTAAATGTGTTCTTTGGAAACGCCAAACATTATATTGCTGATTGTCACGATACGATGAGTCAGAATAGACAATGATGTGACTTCCATTTAAGATATTATAAATTAGGTTTCCACATTATGAAAAATGCACAATTTTAGGATCAGGTCTATTATTATATCAGTACTAATAAATAACTAGACCATAATTCTACAAATTTCGATAGTGTAATAAGAAGACGGAGATTATCAGAACTGTGTGATTATCCAGAGTGACGAGGTTACGAATTGTTTTCAAATGATTTTCTTTATTATCCTTGTCTCCTCTTACCCTTTATTTCTAGTCTAGTTGACGTTTTATTTTTATATATAAATGTTCTTAACAAACATATGTGATCAGATTATGCGAAATGTAACGTCCTAATATATCACACAGTCCTAATAATCTTTGTCTTCTTAGGTTTGTTCATTTCATCGGTTAAAGTTAAATGATTATATGAAATGATGTATCTCATCTCAGTTTATAAAACTGATTAATTAGGGATTCGTAATTCAACTTTTTGTTTTGAGAATGACAATATTCAAACTTTTATAGCATGTGATTAAATTAAAAGTACATCTTATACTATTTACAATGAAAATCAATTTCTGTTAACAGCTTAGTCAAGAAATTTCTGGTTGTTGAATAATTAAATACTGCATCATTAGTTAATTTTTCATTCATTAGTATGAATTGTTGAACGTGATATTATCTCCATAATTCCAGATGGGTAGTGTTACGTCACTGTAATCAAGGTTTTACAACATAAGCTTCAATAAATAAGGGTCACATTCATGTTATGAAAAATATTATTATTCTTGGACGATTGTAATTATAATAGTTGAGACCATGAGTCAGTTGAGGCTAGACCATCATCGAAAACCTGGAAGCACTGGACAGCCGTTTCGTCCTATTGTAGGATTCCTCAAAAGTGCGCATCCACCATCCTGCCTCGCGAGACTCGAACCCAGGACCTTCAGTCTCGCGCGCGAGCGCTTAACCTCTAGACTACTGAGCCGGCATTCGACGGTGTTAATGTAACTCACGAAATGTCCGCCCCGTGCTTGCAGGTTTTCCATAGTGGTCTAGCTTCAATTGACTCATGATCTCAATTATTAAAATTACTATAATATCCAGAAAAACCCCTTCTGATTGTAATTAGGTTTACTGAATATAACTGCAAGAACTACGAGATATTTGTAGTTACATGTAATATACTTTAATTTATCTGAAGTCAAATAAACTAGGATTTTTTTTCGTTTAGTTTCTTGTCTTAATTACTAGAATATATTTTAACATAACATCAATAAATAGGATGACATGATAGTTTTCACTAGTTAATGTTCCATTTTTATAGAAATGTGTTTCACTTTATAATAGTCGAATGTAAACCAATGGTTAATGAAGAATAATCATTAATGTTATTATTGTGATACATATAGTAAATAAAATTTCTAAAAATAACAGTTCAATTAAATGTCATTTCATTTTCATAACGGAGTACTTTAAGGAACGAAATAAATTAATTCTAGCTGGCAGAGTATCTTACTCGACTGTGATCAAAAAAAGGAAGTCCGCAACCATTCAAAACTTGTTAAGAAACTTAAGAACAATTTTTAAGAAAAAAAGGTTGTTGTTGTTGGTATTTCAATTGTCTAGTGAAATCAATTTAGTCAAAAAAAGTAACTTATTTATCAAATAGCTGTCAGTGTTTGATAAAATTCGTCATGTCTAACCTTCTTTTAGTAGAGCACAAGAAAGAGAAGAGATTTGGAGTGGAAAATTGATTAAGTGATAATTCATTTAAATCAGTTTCTCATCATCTCAATTATACAATGATCAATAAAAAAAATCAATGCCAGTCAAAACTTTGTATAAGAGGGGTAGATTAATCAGCATCTTTATGAATTACAAAGTATTTATGAAAACAATGATAAAAATATAAGAAGGCAAACCAAAGACGAAGATAAATAGAATATGAGTAAGGGGTTGTGGAGATTGTTGAGTTTTTGATTGAGATCATGAATCGACCAATGCTTGACTACCATGGAAAGCTTGAAGGCACTGGACCGTTGTTTTGTTACAGTATGGGACTCCTCAGCAGTGTTTATTCATGATCCTGCACGCAGGATCCGAACCCAAGACCTTCGGTCTCGCCGTCCAGTGCTTCCAGGTTTTAAATGGGGGTCTAACATTGATCGATTTATGATCTCAATCAAAAAATAAATAAAATAACTATAATGTTAATTTTGAAGAAGAATTTAAAGTTCCTTAATAAATCACTCTGCTTTATTAAAAGAAAAACGTCTCGATAAAATGATAAACTATATTGTTAGATAAAGTAGTGGGAGCACTCATGCAAATTAGTTCTGAATATTAATAATCGGTTTTGATCAACTAGATACTGATAGTTTTATTAAGGTCAGGTTATTGCCTTATTTCACTCATTTTAATGAGTTAAGAGCTTCTATGTATTGTTTGACTAAGTATATAAAATATCCAACTATTTAACAAAAATCTTACTTATTTGGTCTAACTAGTTACATGTTAGTAATTGAAATTAGAAGAAATGAATTGAAATAACTTAACTTTGCTTAAAACTATTACAGAACTAGATAAATTCTAACATTTGTGTCCTTATTCTTGCGTAATCATTGTTAGTATTTAATCACTTAACATATAATCTTTTAAAGCACTAGATAGCACTTTTGTTGTAGTATGGATTTCAGCAAAGCTCATACACAACCTAGCCACTAGTAGTCAAAACCAGGGCTATCGGTCTTGATGCTAACGAATTTTATATTAAGATGAGACAATTGTCCAATGCTTTCCGGTTTTCCGTGGTTATTCAAGTTTACCTGGTTTATAATCTTAGGAATTCGACTGTTTTCACAGTCATCGTAATGGCACGAGGCAAGTGCTAACTTGCAATCCTGAAGGAAAACGGAAAAGAGGAAGACCAAAATACACACTGAGTCGAGAATTGGAAGCAAGCATCAAAAGAATGAATAGCAAGCAAGGATTGCTCAGGACAGAGTTCTATGGAAAATGCTGGTGGGTGGCCTATGCTTCTGAATGAGGAGTAACAGGTGTAAGTATATATATTCATATGTATTTAATGTCACAGATGAGTAGTAATTTATTTTATTCGTCGTCTAATTCATGTATTTATTTATTACCATTACGCTTATAGAATCTGTTTATTAAAAGTTAATATTTATTATTTGTTAAATACAGTTTCAATGTTTCATTTCTTGATACTTTAAACGAAACACTATAGATAACATTATTGTTTATCAATTCCATTTAGATTCTCTTGTGTAAACAACTACAAAATATCATTTGTTAAATAAAATAATTTATTTTAAAAATGGCTTCGAAATAAGTTCTTAACGTTAGGTTTAAATAATGTGACTAGGAAGGCCCACCCATATTGAAAAGTAAAGAATCATCACTGTTAAAGTTATTAGAGTGAATTGACGGGATGTTGGATACTTAGATGGAATAGTTATCCAACTCCATTGACTGATATTATTTTGTGGTGTAAACCCTGTAAATATGTTTATATAGACTTAAATAATCAAAGGTAGTTTACATATCAGTTAAATTATGGATAATCGAAGAGGTTTATGTGGTATATTTTGCGTTATTGTACCCATGTACTTTTAATGCTGTTCTTAAAACTATCATGAAATACTTTGTTATCCCATAAATAGGACACCAATTTTTATGGGAAAATATACAGGATTCTATATCAAGAACATTAATTACATATAATCCAATCATTTGTTTGTTCAATCTCAGATAATTTCTTATTGAAACATTTCCTGAAATAATAACCATTTTTTTATTTTATCATGATATTCTATAAACTAGAAGGAATATATAATTTTTTTCTTCAAAAATCTACTACTATAAAGTAGTAATTTCCGTTAAATAATTTATTGATCAGTAAACTAATATATTTCTATATAGTTGAGATCATGAGCCAATCTAGGCTTGACCACCATGGAAAACCTGGAAGCACTGGACGGCCGTTTTGTTCTATTGTGGGACTCCTCAGCAGTGCACATCTACGACTGGCTAAATGAGGTATTTCCTGGAGTTCTAGTGAGAAGCAGTAACCAGTGGAGTTCAACCAGGTCTGTTGGGAAATATCAACTCACTGAAGACAGTTGGTGAAATGGTTATTCAATTTCGTGGATTGGTTGAAGTTAGTTATTAAAACCGTTGGATGTCGGCTCAGTGGTCTATCGGTTAAGTGCTTTGGCGCGTGACTGGTAGGTCCTGGGTTCGAATCTCGCGAGGCGGAATCGTGGATGCGCACTTCCGAGGAGTCCCGCGATAGGACGAAACGGCTTTCCAGTGCCTCCAGGTTTTCCATGATGTTCTAGCTTCAATTGACTCATGATCTCAACTATATAAAATTACTAAAATCTCCACAAAACCCCCTTCTGATAACATATTTGTTTTTGGTTTCCATTTAGGTTTATAATATAAACAATAAACAACTTTATTAGATATTTATAATGTTTATATTTGGTAATGATTTCAATTTTATAAATATGATTTTTATTATAAATTTTTCTTAAAAGAAATTAAAATGACAAATAGTTACTGAGGATACAATAACATTTTTTTTGTATTTTATTAAATTCTTCCCCCCTCCACAAAAGAATATCAAACTAGTTAATTGGATGAATTTGAAATGAGAAACAGTTGATTGTTTAATGTTGTTTAAATTGAAAAGTAACTAGCTTCGTCGGAGGGATTTCTAGAGTTCTGTAGCGAAGCTGTGACCAGTGGGATGCAATCTAGTCGTGTGTGAGGAAATTACCCACGAAAAGCAGTGGGATATGGTCGACCAGTAACATGGATTGACTCAGGTTGGATTTATATACAATTGGATCCTGACTCAGTCTTCTAGAAGTTAAGCAATTGTGAGTGAGATCGAAGGTCCTGTGTTTGATTATCGGTCGAGTGGTTGTGAATACGCACTACTGCGGAGTATCATATTAAGATGGAACAGCTATTCAAAGCTTTCATGTTTTTATTTGTTGAATAAATTAAATTGACTCGTGATATTAATAAACAACTTTTCGATTGAAAAGCTTATTTACTCTCTGAAGTGATTTGGACTAAATCACGAAGTGTTAGGATTTGAATTTTCTACTGATTAATGAATAGTAAATGTATTACTATTTTATTTTTATAACCACTCTACCTAATGCTCAATTTACCCGCTAAATAATAATATTTTTCATCAAAAAGGGTAATAGCGATTGAGAAACGAACGTAAAAAATATGTTAATAATAAGCTATTTATGTGTCATTCATTATCAAACTGAAATAGATCAGTTATCAAGCATAGATATCTTGGTATCAAACCTTGTATCATACTTTTTTGAAAGTTATTAGTACTATTGACGTGGGCCAATACTAAGTTGGTTGGTATGTGATTTTCACCAGTAACTCCATGGTTTATAGCCAAATATTTTATATCATTAAACAATCGCTTTATACTCAACATTTAACTTATATAGTTGAAATCATTAGTCAATTGAAGCTAGACCACCATGGAAAACCTGGAAGCACTGGACATCCGTTTCGTCCCATTGTGGGATTCCTCAGCAGTGCGCATCCACGATCCCGCTTCACGACTATCGAACCCAGGACCTATTAGTTTCGCGCGCGAGCGCCTAACTACTACAAAATTAACATGAAAATGTTTTAAAGACTTATTATGTTTCGAACACATAATCAAAAATCCAATATACTTCATGGTTAATCGATAAGTAAAGCATGATTTGCTTGTCTAGTTGACTTCATACATCACTAAACAAATAAGAAATTCTTATACATATAAAATTTATTTATTCACAGTATGTAGTAAATAGATATGAAGAAAGTTGATAACTGATTTGAAGAAAATATATATGGATGTCGATCTATATATTTATTTATAATATAAATAGATTGACGTGTTAATATGACTATGAGGTAGTTTAATAGAATGGATTCATTTACACTAATTAACACTTTTTTTCTTAATGATTGAACATACTGTCATTGTCCTGATTAAATAACGATGATTAAAGTCATATCACGTAATGCATTGTAAGTAGTTATATGGAACGATGTAAAATAATAAACGATGTGAGGGTCAACTCAACAGACGTATATCTTTGGACAGTTTTCTCCTTCTTCATATTAGGGAAATTGGAATTCTCACTTGGTTACAGGTTGAGTTGCTTTGTATGAATCGGGTGTGCAGGAGAAAACGACCAATGTAGCAGCAGCCTCAACAGCACCAGGTCTCAACACGCACACAAAGGGAAAAGCGAGATTCTCCGATACAGCACAGTATGCATCGATCGAATTTCAATTGACGGAGAAGCTTTGGAGGATGTGAAAACCTTTACATATCTGAGCAGCATCATCGATGAACATGGTGGATCCGATGCAGATGTAAAGGCACAAATCAGCAAAGCAAGAGCAGTATATTTACAACTGAAGAACATCTGGAACTCAAAACAATTTTCGACCAACACCAAGATCAGAATTTTTAATACAAATGTCAAGACAGCTCTAATGTATGGGGAGGAAACCTAGAGAACTACGAAAGCCATCATCTAGAAGATACAGGGGTTCATTAACAGTTGTCTGCGCAAAATACTTCGGATGTGTTGTTCAGACGCTATCAGCCCCAACCTACTATGGAAGAGAACAAACAAGATTTCATTGGAGCAAGAAATGAAGAAGGAGCACTGGAAGTGGATAGGATACATATTGAGGAAAGCAGCCAACTGAGTCACAAGACAAGCATTCACATGGAATCCTGAAGGCCAAAGGAGAAGAGGAAGACCAAAGAACATATTACACCGAGAAATGAAGACAGACATGAGAAGAATGAACAAAAGTTGGACAGAACTATTAAGGAAGGCTCAGGAAAGAGTGTGTTGGAGAATGCTGGTCAGCGGCCTATGCCCTATTCTGAGTAAGAAGCGTAAGTAAGTAAGTAAGCATCAAGTAAATTTTCAAGTTGACATTCATACATTTGTACTCATCTATAAGCAACAAATGTAATTTTCAGTTTCTTTATATGAACTCGTTTATATATGAATAAAATTTAAAAACATTATATTTAGAATGGGTTCAAAGCCATTACGATATAATACTTTTTAGACTTTGTATTAAAGGTAAAGTTTGATAGTAACTCGAATATTTTTTCAAAGATAACACTTAAATAATCTATTTTTATCATCTCCTTTCATCAGATAAAAGTTTGAGCAACCGTTCACCAATTGTTTTCAGTGAGTTGATATCTCCCAATAGACCTGGTTGAACTCCACTGGTCACTGGTTTCCATTAGAACTCTAGGAAACATCTCTTGAAGTCATTCATTAGTGGGCATATGATTATAATCAGAAGGGGTTTTGCGGAGATTTTAGTAATTTTATATAGTTGAAATCATGAGTCCGGAGTGTATTTACGGATTCCACGGCTTCTCACCAGGATCCAGGAAACCATTTTGAAACCAGTCAATAGTGAAGTTAGACATTAACACCGTTGGATGCCAGTTCAGTGGTCTAGAGGTTAGGCGTTCGCGTGCGGGACCGAAGGTCCTGGGTTTGATTCTCATTTGCGAGTCGTGGATGCGCCCTATCTAGGCGTCCTATATAATAGGACGAAATGTCCGTCCAGTACCTCTAGGTTTTCAATATTCATCTAACATAGATCGATTCATGAATCTGACTATTAAATAGGAATCAACAACTGATTTACTAATGATTAGCAGTGATCGATTTTTTTCAGTCAAGTTACAATATGATCATTAGTCTGAACGATCCGTTACTGTGTGCACTATTTTGAGATATTCAGTGGTTAGAATTAGTAAGGGGTATCCGGTAGAACTAAATTTTGTTACATGTCAAGGATTTCCTCTCGACTGTAAACAACAAAAAACAACACTTGAAACTGTCCCATCTGTAATACTTAAAATTTACACATATTGTTGTTGCTTATACCGCTTGTAATGACGATGAAATGTTAATTCGACAGTCATATAAATATCAACGATTAATTGATCGATTGAGGAATCATAGAGGGTAAAAAGAGTTGAGGAGACACATTTAAATAAAAAAAGGATGAGTGATAAATGTAACATTTTCAAACTATACAGCTATATACTTATTGATTAAAAGCTAATAGATAAAAATCCTTCAAGTTGGTTTTACAAAAGAGGATAGAATGAAACGACAGTTACTAAAAATAAGAAAAAGTAAGTTATTAAATCAATGAAAAATTATAATGGCTTATTGATTAGAAAACAACAAGTTAAAATACTGAAATGAAAAGACCACAATTTAAATGTCAAAATTCCAATTAGTCAAAGAAAAATAAAAGTTTATTGACAAATGTATATTGATTAAAAGATAAGCTATTACTTACAATGAATGACCAGGTAGTAACTAGATAGTTAGTTAGCTGTTTGACTATTATTTGGTTTATTAAAAACTATATACAAAAAGTATTTCACACTAAAACTTCCGTTGAGTTTATAAAGGTACATAGGGAGTGATGTTTAAAATTAGTATCAGAAGAAAATACTGAGTTTTCAAACAAATGTACATTAGGAAAGTTATGACAGTTTATAATTCATCTGATTATTTATCTCATTATCTGAAAAGTTACCACTGAAATTCATTGTCTCTTATGGTTTACTACATTGATCGAACTTCAGAAACACTGGGCATTTGCTTTGTCTTAGTACACTAATAACAGTCATATGGTCTTAGGGAATTAATTTTGAGAGGTCATTCTAGGAGTCCCAATGACAAGCTATAACTAGTAGAGTACGACTATTTCGAATACGAGACATTTATCCACCGCAGGCAATATGAGATTGTTGTGCAACATCAATTGAAGTTAGACGAAGAAATTCAAAGGTTCTGTGTTTGATACTTAGTGGATATATTGTGTTGTGGAATCCGATACCAGAATAAAACAGTGATTAGGTGTTTCTTGGTTTTCAATAGTAGTCTGATTATGAACAGCTTGTGATGTATATCATAAAATTCAACAATCGCCCCCGAATGCCCTAGTACGGCCGAAAGTGGGGAGAGTTCGCTCTCCCTCTCGAAGTGATCTCACATGGCCACACGTATATAGCCTCTGCCAGAGAAGCCCTACTCACTGCCTTCTCACACCAGGGGTGTTGTTTACGAAAAGCGAATGTCCGGCGCTTTAACCAGGTTGGTGGACACGGAAAGTCCACCTAGGGGAGTTAGAAAACCCTGATTCCAAACCAATGGTGCACATGGGCTCCAGTATCCTGAAGGAACAAGTGGCAGATGAATCAATTGTTGGTCATTGATTACCATGGGACTGCATCTCCTTACGATGCTCCACTGCCTTGTGGATCAGATCTCTAAGTCAAAGGCTCCGGGTGTGGCCCCCTAAGAAAACTACCTGCTTCAGTTTGGGCACATGGACAGTATCACAGCCCTCACACAATTATATGAAATGACAATTTTTTGTGTGGCGCATATATATATCCGGTGCTCCTTTGTACCAATATTTAATGTGTTTAAATAAATAAATAAAACACTTATATTTAATACGAATCATTGTTATTCTTTCTTAACTAGATTGGTTAAAGGAGCTGATTAAGTATTAATTTTAGAAATTAATTATTATGATTTTCTTTTTTCGAAATTCAGGTCATGGTTAACATTTCAAATTTAAAAAGAAAAATGATTATAACTTATAACCAGTTACTGATATTCTCAAAATGAATGATTTGTGAACCGAAAAATTTAATTAATTACTCTATTATCTAAGGTTAAATAGTCTTTCTTGTTTTTAAAAAGGAGGATTCTTTATTTCATTCGATAAAGTGAAGAAGTAAAAGATTAGTTGTATAGAATATTGAATTTTCATGTGATTATTCTTTCGACAATGATAAAATGTTTTATTGCGTGACTTTTATTCTCATATTTGACAAAATTTTAAAAAAATACCGAATTGAAATAAAAATATTTATAAGTGGATAGTAAAAATAAAATTATACTACTTATATATAAATTTGTATCCTCAACTTTATGTCACAATTCATAATCTAGGATTAGTAATACTATTTTTTAATAAAGTGAATGGTATAGTACTAGTGTGGTGTAGTCTATTTATGTCCACAGAAGTAGTATATGGTGATGGCCAGACATACAATGTATTTCGGTAGAAGATCGATAATGAACGAACAGGAATGAAGCATAATCGGTATGAGAATGCATGAACAATGAAATCAGAGAAGATGGACTGATATTTACAGAAGGAACAGTGAAGATTGAGACAATTGATTGTTATTTTGCAAATTAACTGCTGACTGTATGGTTATCAGATTTTAGTGAGATAGTCTGTAATGTTGTGCCTAAATACACTCGATTGTCCCCAGTCGTGTTCTTGTTCACTACACTAGAACCTGCAATCTTATAGTCAAAAATCTGGTATTTTCTCGCTCAGCTGGGTCGGTTCTTGATAATTTATTTATTCTGTTAAGACATGGCTTTCACGAAATGTTAGAAATTTTATTTTCTACTTATTGGGATTTCATAATTATATCATTATTTTTACGAAGATTTAAAAGGGGATTTATGTACACATGTCTGTGATTATTATGAAAATAAAGTTGATTATCTTTTAATATTTTATTCGGAAATACCATACTACTTCGTAAATACGGAGATGTATAAGATTTAGATTGTTATATGTTATAAATTATCAGATTTTTCCAATCAAGATTTCACACTATACAAAGACGCTTCTAGTAACGATGGTTGTTGTTACCGATAGATGTAAGACCTAATGTTTGAACATTAGAAGTTTATGTGAAATTTCCTTTTAAACTGTCTTGACACATTCAGTTTCCAACACTAAGTATGCTTCATAGCTGATTGATCATTGAGTGGTTGTGACCCATTTAATATTCGTCTAGTCCTTTAGTACTAGAATGCATTTTGTCGATCAAGTTAAAATGTAGCCACTAGTTTCAATGATTCGACATAACATTTACTCTGTAAAGTGGTTGAATACAGTCGGTAGGAAACCCTGGATCTAGGTTTATTACTAGCTGGCACCAACCTTAAGCTGTTAAGTAGAGCTAAGTGCGTTCAGATCTGATCGAAAATATCAGTTTCTTTAAAGGTTCAACTACGTTTTGTTGACGAGTGCCAACTAGTCTGAAATGTAAATCTGCAGTTCAATGACGGCCACTTACATCCATCTAGTATTAATCAATCTTCAATCTGGTTTGTTTAGACTAGTACTTTTAAATCAATGATAATATCCCAAAGTATACTAATTGTAGTAATCATCACTATTGACGAGAAAAATTTTAAATTTCTATAACAACAAAATAGGTGTATTACACCCTATAGAGATGTGTTAGTACTACCATCATTTTTCATTAAGAACAATTACAAAAAGAGGTTGATTCTTTTGACGGGTTTCTAATTGGTATAAAATGCATACACTATTTCTCATTTTTATTCATTATTTAATGTATGAGTAATCTGGTTGTCACTTATTTATCATTCAATTTAAGAATTCCCGACAAATATCAGTAATTTTATATAGTTGAATTTATGAGTCCATTGAAGCTAGACCACCATGGAAAATCTGAAAGCACTGGACAGCCGTTTCATCCTATTGTAGGGCGCCTCAGCAGTGCGCATCCACGATCCCGCCTCGCGAAGTTCCAACCTACAACCTATTAGTCTCACGCGCGAGCACTTAACCGATAGACCACTGAGCCGGCCGGCATCCAACGGTGTTAATGTCTAACTTCAACCAATCCAAGAAATTGAGCAACCATTCAGTATACTTATCCTCTTGAGTAGCTAGTATTAGTTCTCTTGTATTTTAACACTTTAAAATTACTTTTAATCTGAAGATAAACAAAATGTCTATTTGCAAAATAACAAACAAAATTAACTATCTAACATTTAAGCATTTATTTATATATAAACACCTTTCTGTTAAACATGTTGTTTGAATATATTTAAATATTTCTATGGTTACGTGTAAATAGTAATAAAATTTTAAAATTTACCGATACACACTACTGTTTAAAGAAATTCAATAGCTTTAGGATATTTAAAAATAGTAATAAGTTACATAATAGCAAATAATAGATAACATATGTTAAAAGTATTCCATAGGATATACACTTGATAAAGAAAATGGTGGAACAAGGTATGTTACTATGAAAAAACACAAACTACATAGAACACTACTGAAATGTAAAAAAATTTATTTATTTAACAAATAAATCTTTTTCTGTTGGTTCATCTATTTCACCTTGTGTTGATCGTTTAAGTGAATCAGAACGTCGTAAAGTTGAACATCTTGAAAAATGATGAATTGGAGAATCTGTTAGATTTGGAGTTGTTGGTGAGACATTTTTATAATTTTTTACTGCACTATCAACAATACTTGGTAAAATTAATTTTGGCGGTTCAGGATCTATTAAATCTTTTAGAACTGATTTTCGATGACTTTCAGTTTTGAAACGTTTTGCATCTTGACGAGCTAAATTTCTTTTCTTTATTTTTCGTCTGTCTCTGTTTTTTTGACAAGAAAAAGTTAATAAACAAATAAAGGTGTATTGAATTATTCAAGTTACATCTGTAGAAAATAAAATTGTTTTAGGCTTAAGAAATACTGAATTATAACTGACAAATTTATAATGAATCTTCTCAAAGAGTAAACGTAACTTTTGTTTCAGCCGCATATTGAATTTTTCATTCATACCTATTCCCAGGATAAATTTTGTAAGAAGTTCGGAAGATCGAGACGAAATCTTTGAATACATTATGAATTATATCTACTCATCATATCAATAGAAATCTGTTACTTCATCAACATTTATTACTCTAGGAATAACAATATATAATTATCATAAATGTAAACGTAAACAGTGTAGATCTAAGTTGGGAGGAGAGGAGAGTTGAATCCTAAACTACCTATAGTATCCCATATTTTATTATATAGAAACATTGAAGTACTGGGTATTAACATTACAGACTGACTTATATATATACATATATATATATATATATATGTCGATTAAGCGGAAGAACTTATTGGTCATAAATGAAAGGCTACTGATCTAAAAACTGTTTTAAGTTTATAAAACTTCGTTCACTACGTTTAGAGTATTATAATACTGTTACATATCTGATAAATACAATTTTAATTGTATGTAGATTGAAAATAACTAATGATGATTATTCCTAATTTTTTTTACCTTAAAGTATACTTGTTCAATATAAAGATCAAAATTTTAATATTATTTCAGATAATAAGTAAATGAACACTAAAGAAATCTTAGATGACTTGATAAAAAGTTGAATTTATGAGTCAATTAAAGCTAGACCACCATAGAAAAACTAGAAGCACTGGACGGGCGTTTCGTCCTAGTGTGAGACTCCTCAGCAGTACTCATCCATGATCCCGCCCGCGGGGTTGGCACGAGAGACCTATAGGTTCTTGGTTCGGATCTTGCTGGTGGGATCGTGGATACGCACTGCCGAGGAGTCACACACCAGGACGAAACGGCCGTTCAGTGATTCCAAGTTTTCCATGGTGGTCTTATTTAACAATGAATTGTTTTAAACTGATGTCACTCCATAATGAAAATTATTATTTCTCTATTGAACTAATTAAAATACAGAGTGGATTAGTTACAGTTTCCATAATTTTATCATTCAACAAATACCTTGTAATTATTCTCATTAACTAAATTGGATTTTATGTTCTTTATGGTATGATGTTAAAGTACATTAATTCAGTTCATTTCTAATATATTTAATCTAACAGAACACCTCTCTTTGTCAGTGTGAAATTATATTATGTAAATTAAGGGGCTTTTCACACAAACAATTTAACGTTTGCATTTATCTCTAACGTAATTATTTGGAATTAATTTCACACAGGTTGATCAAAGAACATTTTAATAGAAGCGTAAGTTCTACCTATCTCATTGATTTACGTAACTGTGTACTAATAAGTACTTTAGATTACTATATGTTTTGTATCAAGAATGCTACTGTAAGTTTGTAGGACATAATGTGTGATAACAGACTATCCAGGTTACTGTTTCATGATGATTACTCTTGGTATATTGAAATTTATAATAACAGGACTTGAATGATACCCCCCTGAGAGTGTTTAGAATCTGACAGACTTTGTAAGTACTTATGTAAAGCTAACTATAGTCTTTATATACTACAGGTTAGTCAGAGAATCTCTGTGTCGAATATTAAAATCCAAGATTCCTGAAATAAACTGAACTATTGATCACCTAAAGCTCATTGCTTAGGACTGGAACTATTGGAGTTTGTGAGTTCGGGTAGAAAAACCTTGAAGGTACAATAAACACTTTCAAAATTCTCTAAAAGTTCCCATTATCGTAAAAACATAAATGTTTAAAAGAAGAATATTCCTTTCAACAAATCCTCATCGGGTTCTACAGGAAAAAATACGTTTATGGTGAGCATTTCTTTTAGATTATATGAGTTCAGTATTACCAGTAAAAAAAAAAAAAAGAAATTTGAATGTTGAAATTACTAGTATACAAAGTTAATCTGATTTAAACTATGAACGTTCTACAATTTCCACAAAAAGTCATGCTGATAAAAATCATGCCCTCACTAGTGACTCGCTTCAAGAGGAAATTTCCAGAGTTCTAGTCAGAAGCCGTAACTAGTGGAGTACATTCGTGTTGAGTGTGTGGAAGTTACCCTCCAAAGGCATTGGAATATGGTCGTGCAGTATCGTGGATTGATTGAGCCCAAAAATAACCACGTTGGATGTCGATTCAGTGCTTTATTGGTCAACCATTTGTTTGCCATGTTGATGGTCCTTTGTTTGGTTCCTGGTGGACAGATAGTGAATGGAGACTGATGAGGAGTCCCATACTATGAAGCAATGGCTGTCCATTGCTTCCAGGTCTTCAGTGGTCATCCAGCTAAGAACATTTAGCGATTTAAGCTATGAAAACCTTACAATCTCCATAAGAACCTCTTCTGACCGCTTGATTATGTTTGTACGTTAACTACAATTATGAGATTGATAATGAGAATAAATGTAGATACCACAGGGGAAGCGAAATAATAATGTGATTATAAATTAGATCAAATGTTCGTTCAACGATTAGGGCAAGTTTAAAATGATATGAATTAAGAAATAATGATTGACGTGGGTTGAGTGTCAATTAAATTCTGTATGTGTTTAAAAGATACATAAAAATAATAATAATACAAATATGTGTTACGAATTGTTAATAGTAATATTCTAATAGGGAAAAATCTTTTAAAAGAATACAAAGACAGGATGTTTATGAACACTGATCCCATTAAGGCATCTTATAATCAGCACAAATTATTGACTTGTTGGGTTTGAGGTCGGCCACAATGAGAAAAGAGGGTGAATCAACTTTCTTTGCATGCAAAGACTGTTTTTTAATCCGAAAAGCTATTTCTCTTGATTTTATAGGATTCTGAGTCTATCTTGATTGATAATCGCTGTTACGTTAATTTACTATAAATGACGGATTCGTTTTAGGAGTATGGGCCATTGAACGAAATAGGGCAGCCGTAAGTTGCTTACAGTCAGGATTACACTTTCATTTTTTAGTCTCAGTATCGTCATCAGAGGTATAGAAATTCATTGTGATATTGTTAAATAATATCACAAAATAAAGAGATAACGACGGTATCTATATCTCTTATATATATTTAAAAGGTAAATCTATCTACTGTTAATCTCTGATTTAACGAAAAGGATTGGTATAATTCCGTAATCTATGTGTAGTACACAATTAATTGTGAAAGTGTTCATACAATGTGTTCTGTCTAGTATGCCTTTCATATTTAGATTTGACTTTGGAATATTCCAATATGTTTCATTCCAAAAGGATTTAATAGTTAAATTCATGAGTCATTTAAGGCTAGACCACCATGGAAAACCTGAAAGCACTGAACAGCCGTTTCTTTCTAGTATGAGACTCCTCAGCAGTGCTATTAATAAATGTAAGACCGATAGTCATGACCAGAATATTGAATTATTGTTGAATTCTATGTATTCTTACAGTCACTTTGTTTTGCTGCACTACGATAAACATATCATCCTTAAAGTCAATTAGAAATATTAACTGAACGACAAAGATTGTATTATTATGGCCAATGATTTACAAAATGACTTCAAATTATTCGATTTTAAAGAAAAGATAAATATTATGGCTTTTGTTTTGAACAGTTTAGTAAACTATATTATGTAAGATAATAGCATAAGCACTAAGTCAAATACTTTGTTATTTTAACTTTGATAAAAAAGATATTCAATATTGAATAGTAAAGGATTCATCAACAAGGAAAATAAAAATCATCAATAAACTCATATTATTTTAGAATTTGAGCTAGTGATACTCAGTGTTTGACATTGAGTACTAATAATCAGAATGTATAACAATGACCACTTTTCAGTTGCCGATTAGCGTATAAGAATCAGTTCATACAAGTATTCATCTCTTAATACATTTATGAATGATCAGATTTTGGACTTATAAATTGGTATCAATATCGTTGAGGTTTCAAGCATATCTTTAAGAAGAGAACAAATAAACTTTAACCACTAGCAAAGATGGATAATGGCTAGCAGTGGAATCCAGGACGCGCGTTTCGTCCTATTTAGAACTCGTCAGCTGGATGTACCACCAGTCTAAATCTTTCTATCACTTATTTTTAATCATCAAATATCTGAATTAATCAGAAAACTTGTAAATAAGCTAAATTCTAGAATTGATTTCACAAATAAGCAATTTTACAATTACTTAGTTCAAATGATTTATATGTATAGTTAAATAATTCAAATGAATCAAACCTACATGATCGCTTTTATAATTGATGCAATCCAACAAGCAATATTTATAAGACCAAATATTACACCAAATATAATAAATGATTTAATTGTATTTTTACGATAGGATTCTAATAAAATTGGATCAATCGTTGTTTGTGTTGTTGTTGATCCAGTTAATTTACTTAAATCTTCATTTGTTATTAGATAATCTTCACCACTAACAAGATAAATTACCATCATTATGGTTATTGAATAAATGAGTATATATTTAATGATATCATATTCACAACAGCACATTATTATATTAGATTGTTTATATTTTAAATGAAAGAATCAAGGTTTTAATTTACATTAAAATTGTAATAGTTAGTTGGTTCACAAATCAACTATTGCCAATATGATATTATGTAATAATAATAGATGTATTTATGATACTTTCAATCAATCAATTACTCTCTTTACCTTAATATATATATGAGTAGTAATTTACACTTTTGTCTTTCTTGTTTCATTTTCTATTTCTATTAATAATATCATAGGTTAATCTAAAAAAATCGATAAGATTGTGAACTTTTTTATTGATTTTTTTTTCACAAATTTTTTTTTATTATTTTGTACAAAAGGTAGTGCATATTATTCTGTTAAAATGATAAATCGTCAAGTGCTTCCAGGTTTTCCTTGGTGGTCTAGCTTCAACTGACTAATGCTTTCAACTATGAAAATACTAAAATCTACACAAAACCCCATCTGAAATCTTTTTAATTGTTATTTATTTAAAGTAAAAAAAACACATTAGGATTTGACATTGAAATTTAAATGAATGTTTGTTTTCATTTAGGAATTATAATGGATTTGCTTTTAAAATTGATGAGTTAAGTCAATATTAAGTAGAATAAACTGTCATTTAATGCTTTTACAATAGGCTAATCTAATTATTGAACATTATCTAATTGATGTGTATATAATTTCTAACTACTATCATTAGTCAATAGTATATATTCATTGTCAATGTTACATATTCTTGATATAATTCAATACTATGATGTAGATATTTACTATAAGCAAAGATGGATGGGAAGATTCAAACAAATAATACTAAGTGAAATCAAACTTCACCCCATTGCACAAGCAAGTGGTTGTCAGGACTCAGTAGCTGAGTGGATAACTTGATGACATTTGAAGCGAAAGGTACTGGGTTTGAGTCTCAGAGTGAACATGAACTTTGAGATGCAGGTACATCCAGCTGACGAGTCCCAAATAGGACGAAACGCGTAACGTAGATTCCACTGCTAGCCACTGTTCATCTTTGCTTATATACTTATATTATTTCGAAACTTTTTATGTGACTGCAATAAACCAATTCAAATGACATAAGAATTGTATAGATTTTAACATTATATGAGTGTCATAAACAAATAAGATGAAAAACTGAATCAATGAAATAATTCATTGTTAAAAGTTATTTGATTTCCGACTTTTGTATTTTTGTGTTTGTTATTACCATTTGATTTCAATGGGTATGAAGTTGAACAGTTCAAGGTTTCTTATATATTTTTCTGTTATACGTAAGATGATTTAGTGAAGGTAAGTAGTTCATGTGCTCAATATAAAAGTTAATGTAGGGACTCGTCTATAAACTTCTTTAGACAATGAAAGGTAAAATAACATCGTTCAGTGAAATAACTAACCTATCAAACTTGAAAGAATGATGAAAACTCATAAAAAATATTTTAGCAAAATAATATAACACTGACAGAAAGTAGAAGGTTTACATTACCAAAAGCATGAAAAGTCATGAAGAATACGCTATCATTCAGTTATTGTATCACATAATTTACTGACAGATTTCTACGACTTTAGTCTATTCTTGATCAATCTGTTTGTTAGCTAATTTTACATACTTGACATGACAAAATGGGAACTTAGTAACATGTAATATTACTGAGGCACGGTTTCAGATAGTTGGCAGGAAACTCTGAACCAAGGTTTTGTGGTACTTATCAATTCTCAGAAAAGTATATCTCTAATCTTTAGAGGACTAACTTTCAGACGGGGTGCACTTTGATGACGAATATCAAATAACGCGTAACCAGCGTTTTCCACCAAATACTTACAATCACGACCTTACATCTTGACATTATGCTCACGATGTCAAATCATGTAAATTATTGACCAAATTGAAACTTAATAGATAGAATTTGGTTAGCACTAAGAAGGTTTCAACGAACATGATATTAGTCATTAAATAAGGATCAATCAACTGTAAATATATTGTTACTAGTCATAAAATATGTTTATGATATAGACAAAATAATAACTGAACAAATCGCTCAACCTCATCCTTTGACTTTGAACAAACTACTAGCATACAATTTAAATGTTTGACTGATTTAAATTCATTTGTATTTGTTTTGGGTCGCTCACAGATGCATTCCAAGTGAAGATCAGTGTCAAATAAGGCTGCTCGCTTTCATCCTTTCTTTTTCTTCTGCTGGTTGACTGGATTTTCAAGACCTCCACATCTCATGGGAAGGAAGAGATACAATAGACAGCTTGAATGCAACTAGACGGTTTGGACATTGCAGATGACCTAGCTTCTCATTCCCATACACACCAACAAATGCAGGTCATGACAACCAGTGTAGCAGCGGCAGCTTATGCAACAGTAGGTCCCAACATATACAAGGAAAAGAGCAAGATCCTGAAATGCAACACAGAGTGCACCAACTCAATCACACTTGATATGGAAGCTCTGGAAGAGGTGGAAACTTCCACATACCTGGGTAGCATCATTAATAAACAGGAAGAAACTGATTCAGATTAGCATAGTAAGGACAGCATTTCCACAAATGAAGAATATATGGGACTCAAGACAACTGTCAGATAACACCACAGTCACAAATCTCGATTCAAGTGTCAAGACAGTTCTACTGTACGCAGCTGAAACTTAGAGAACTACTACAACGATCATCAAAAAGATATGGTTGTCTATAAATAGTTGTCTATGCAAGATACTCCACACCCTTTAGCAAAGCATCATAGACAATAACTATTGCGGGAGAAAATACAACAGTTTACGGCTATAAAGGAAATCAGGAAAAGACGTTGGAGGTGGATGGGACATATACTGTGGAAACCATCAAACTGTATCACAAGGTTCGTCCAAACTGGAAATTCTCAAAACAGAGAGAAAAGGGGTGGACTAAAGAACAGATTGTGCTGGGAATCGGAGGTAGACATCAAATGAATGAATGGCACTTGGCAAAAACTGGGAAGGAGAACCCGATATAGAGTTGGTCGGAGAAGTCTAGTCAGTAGCTTATGCTTCACCAAGCATAATAGGAGTAAGTAAGTTTAGTCGTTCTTATGACTCAAACAGCATCTAAACCATAATCATTTTATTTTATCTTTTCAACCTAGAATATTTATCATTTTACCGAATACTCCTTGTCTTTTGGTAATTCTATATCTGTTATAGTATACTACTGAAAAAGCATTAAGTTATGATTAGTATATGCGTCCAATACAATTTATGTAACCTTGAATAAATTAGGCGGTTATATATAACTTTTGTTTAGTTGAAGTCTATAAATAGATTATCCGGTTATGATTTACGCAAAGAATAAAAGATTCAGCCGTCATTTTTTTCTTCTTCTTGAATACCAGATATTTTAAGAAATAAAAGAAGAAAAGTAAATTTTATTACGATTTTATTTATTTTGTCATTTTACAAATATACATCTTATCATCAAATGTAATCATGTATTCCCTCACTACTATTATTCTTTATGGAAATGAACAAAATGATTTGTTACTCATAGAAAACAATCATTATTTATTTGATTATAACAAATAACCATGACAACATTGTACAACACTTAGTTACAAATAAAAAATAATTGTCAAATGATTTCATTAATCAAAAAAGGGTTATAACTTTTGTTTGAATCCATTTCATGTAACGTTGCATAGTTATCAAAAAGAAAGAACATTCATTCATTATTCTTCTTCTTCATAAATAAATCATAAAGATAGATATTTTGAGATAATTGAGATAGTTTTCATTTTGTTTTGATCTAAATATATAAATATCTAATGAATTATTATTGAAGAATGTTTTTAAAATTAATTAATATTATGTGTAGTATTTATGAGATGGAGTGAATATTTCATTAATGGATTGCTGTTATTAATTATTTATAATTAAAATGGCAGGTCCTGGGTTCGAATCTCGCGGGGCGGAATAGTGGATGCGTACTTCTGAGAAGTCCCACAATAGGACGAAACGGCCGTCCAGTGCTTCCAGGTTGTCCAGGATGGTCTAGCTTCAGTTGACTGATGATTTCAACTATGAAAAAAATGTCATACGGTTAATCATTTTCTTGCATTGAAATCAGCAGTATTCTACTACTAAGTTGTGTACATTTGTTGGGATATTGTTTTTAAGGAAATAAATAAAAGTATCTACATAGATGAGAAAAATCAATAATGAATCTGTAAACGTTGGTTTTATGGTTTCTGGGCTTCACTGTTTGATTAAACAACTGGATTATAATATCTTAAGGTTTATCGATGATTCCGTCATTAATTTTCGAGATAAACCAATGGTTTTCATAAGACTTCTCATATAGAGTGAGGATAATTGGCAACATACAAGAAAAGTACTCTTTCAAGTCATCTAAGCTGGAGTTGAAAATTGGTGAGGAGATTTCTGCTGATGAGGAAACGAAGATATATCACATTGGTCACTGACAGGTGTTGAGAGTTGGATTCGAGAATGCAATCACAGTTTATCCAGATTAACATTTTTCATATATATATATATATAGCTTTTTGATAGACATCAAACTAGTCATCGATAGAAAAACATTGAGTTATACAGCTCACGTCACATTTATTTGTGGAGCATGATCTAAGTAATACACTCTCTGTTATCATCAACTGAATTGATTTGCCTGTAGGTTTCCCAGTTAATATTTAGGTGAACCGATGGCAATTCAATACTTAGAAACGATGAAACCAAGAGAGAGTGTTATTGGATCTAAAGAAATTTTAATGTTTTATTCAGAGAGACTATAATTTATGATATTATAGCTAATGTTATTTCGTGATAAAAACCCTAACTTCCATTCCTAACCGTAACCTCTAACTCTAAATCCTAACCCTAGTTCCCGACATTAACTTATAGCCATCTTTTGACCCTACCAAGGAGATGGCTATCCTCAAGATCACTTTAGCATCTCACAAAGGTCGTCCATAAATTATAGTCTTATCCATCATTCCTTTAGTGTGTATCAGATGGAGGGTGATCTACCTTTTGTTATGTCACCCTTAGATGCGCGACCCTTGATCGGTGTAAGGTATGAACTGGAGCCGTGTTGTGGTTTTTCTACCCTTAACTTCCTTTCAAATTACTCTCAAGCTTACCGAGATATTGAAACATGCTGTTAAGTCACTTAACGTAGTGAGCGTTCTAAAGCTTTACCGATATAACTCAGCCATTGTTAAAGATCCTATTTGGTGAATTGGATACTAATAAGTATTTAATCGGTATAAACCTGCTGATAAGTGCTTTAAATAACGTTTTATGACAAGTGAGCATACTGTTTTTTTAAAGTTCCTTCATCAACACCATAAATCTAATTTTTTATTTAGTCCTTTGTCTAACATAAAACACACACAGTTTTGTGTTTATGATAAGTATCATTAAGTCATTTCAAGCTTAAAATTTCCGCGAGCTCTAAGGTAAAGAGTTAATACTTATTTCTATAACTAAATGTCTAATCTCATAAATAATAAAGAAAACCAAGTGATAAACTTATATAGGAATAATATATATTTGTAAAATCTCAGCGAATGAATTTGTAGTAAATCCAACGTTTCGCCTGACAATCTGGTCCAAGCTTTTTCAAGGAATTATAATCGAACATCAAAATTATCGAATATAAATAGGTACATGGTTCTCCGGGTTCATTGTACATTGAATAGGTCATCCAATCAACGTTAACAATGTCTAAACTAGGTATGTGTATTAGTGTGTAAGAGGTGTGTGATGTGAAATGATAAGTGTTCATATAACATATTGTATAGGAAACGTAAGAGGTGAGAGGAGAAATTACATTCACATTAGATATTGTCTCTTGTCGGTGAATTTATAAGGAAACATACAATTTGTAATATATGATATGAATCATATCTGTCACAGCATGTATAAAATGAAGATAAATAAACAAAATAAAAATAATAAAAGAGTGAGATTTGAAGAGTGTAAATTTTTAAAAAATGTATGTATGTGTCATTTTTAATGTTCCAGTGAATTGTTAAACAAATTCCGATAAGACAACTGATTAAAATCATCGAATGCATTTGTTGTCATTTAGATAATACGAAATAGATAAAAAAAAACGTTATGGAGTTCAGGTTTTTACTTATTAATGATTAGCCGCCATGGCACTGCTAATTGTACTCCATCCCTCCTATTAATATTGTTTGGATTAGCCCAAATGTATAGGGCTTCAGCTGTTTGTCTTTCTTTGTAAGAATTGAAATCTTTTTGAAGGATTTTTGTGTGAACGAAATCAATTGTATGACCCGATTCTATCAAGTGTAATGCTATCGCTGATTTTTTCTCTAGTTTCCTTACATCATCTGAGGATTTAGGAATGTGCTTCAAACATTGTTTGTGTTCCTTCACCCTCACATTCAGTTGTCTTGATGTTTCACCTACATATGTTGCATTACAGTCACTACATCTGATCTCATAGACACAATTTTGATGTTTGCTCATTATTCACTAATGTTCCAATTAAGAAAACATTAGATATTATATATAATCTCTTAGATTCTGACACTGATCTTAAACAACGCTGTCCTTTAGTTACCTCGGATATTATTAAGGCGTTAGATCTATGTTTACGTTCAACTATATTCAGTTTTCGAGGGAATTTATACAGACAGACAGAAGGTGTAGCTATGGGATCACCGGTTTCTCCAATTGTTGCTAACCTCTTTATGCATTCATTAGAAACTAGTACCATCTCAATGTGTTCTCAGGCACAAAAAGTATGGTTAAGATATGTAGATGATACTTTTGTCATTATAAAACGAGACCATATGGACGAATTGTTTAAACTTGTCAACAACTTTGATGAAAAAAGCAAATTCACCAAAGAGTTGGAATCTCCTGAACACAAATTACCATTCCTAGACTGTTTAGTTGAAAGGAAAGATAATGATAGCTTAAAAATTAGTATATTCCGAAAGCCGACAAATTCAGGAAAATATCTAGATTTTAAATCGGCACATTCACACTCGACCAAAGTGACAGTGGTCAAAAATATGATTACAAGAGCTCAAAAACTTGTCACGGAACCAACCGATATGAAAAAGGAAATAAATTTAATTACATCTAGCCTAATGATGAACAATTATCCGAAAGATTTTATTAAAAGAATAATTAAGAATGAAAGAAAAGACGGTATGGATAATACAAAAAGATTACAGAAAAAGGAATGGGTTAACGCAGTGGTGATCCCATATCAGAAAGGTGTTTCAGAAGATATTAGAAGAATCTTAAATAATCAAAATATAAGAGTATTTTTTCGAACAAACAATACTCTAAGATCAAAATTAGTAAGAATTAAAGATCCAATTCACAAAGATGAACAACAAAATTGTGTCTATGAAATCAGATGTAGTGACTGTAATGCAACGTATGTAGGTGAAACATCAAGACAACTGAATGTGAGGGTGAAGGAACACAAACAATGTTTGAAGCACATTCCTAAATCCTCAGATGATGTAAGGAAACTAGAGAAAAAATCAGCGATAGCATTACACTTGATAGAATCGGGTCATACAATTGATTTCGTTCACACAAAAATCCTTCAAAAAGATTTCAATTCTTACAAAGAAAGACAAACAGCTGAAGCCCTATACATTTGGGCTAATCCAAACAATATTAATAGGAGGGATGAAGTACAATTAGCAGTGCCATGGCGGCTAATCATTAATAAGTAAAAACCTGAACTCCATAACGTTTTTTTTTATCTATTTCGTATTATCTAAATGACAACAAATGCATTCGATGATTTTAATCAGTTGTCTTATCGGAATTTGTTTAACAATTCACTGGAACATTAAAAATGACACATACATACATTTTTTAAAAATTTACACTCTTCAAATCTCACTCTTTTATTATTTTTATTTTGTTTATTTATCTTCATTTTATACATGCTGTGACAGATATGATTCATATCATATATTACAAATTGTATGTTTCCTTATAAATTCACCGACAAGAGACAATATCTAATGTGAATGTAATTTCTCCTCTCACCTCTTACGTTTCCTATACAATATGTTAATAATAATAATAATAATAATATATTCTGAAAATAATATTTACAGAATTCACACCAGTTTATAGGCATGATCAGATTGTTATAAAAATCAACATTTAATGTAGAGAACAAACATGAATTATAAGAAAGTTTTATGTTTGCTGGTTTAGTAATTGATAAACAGTTTAAATATGGCATATATCATGGCAAGCCAATGCAACACCAGGGAACTTGTCATTTTTTCATCAAGTGGATAGCCTGATGATTGACCAACATTGTTCTGTAAGGTTATTACCAGTGCCAGAGCGAGTTATTATTAATTATCTACAACTAGAGAAAGTAAGATTAAAGCAAAGAGCACGGAACAACAAAACAACGATAGCAAGTAAGAGGTTAAACATTTAAAGTTCCTATAATCTCACTTGTGGAGTAAGATACACTTGCAGGCGCTAGAGCATTTAATGCATTTTCAGAGGAGCAAAAAGCATTAATTGAGCGAACAAACAATGGGAGAGAGTTTAACATACGGATAGTTTGGGGTAAATTATTCCAGAGTCTAGAAAACTTACAGGTAAAGTAATTCATATAGAGAGAAGATCTAGAATATGTTTGTTTCGCTAAAGACAAGGAGTTACGAATGTCGTAATGTGAAGCCTTAGCATATTGAATCGCCTGACTGGATGTGAAGGAGAGTTTGTTAAGTATTTTGAAAAAGAAGATAAGGTTAAGTTTGAGTCTCCTCATCCATAAAGGGTCAAGCCCTAGTTTACTACACCTCGAATTATATGTCAAGACACTATCAGGTCCAAGAGTACGAAATGTAAATCGTCTCTGTACTGATTCCAGTCTTAATTTATCCTTTATGCGCGTGCTACTAAGGAGAAACGCGCAGTATTCGAGGAGTGGTCGAACACAGACTTTGTACATTAGAATACGAGATTCGCTGTTATGAAGGTTTCGAGTTATGAAACCTATAAGGCGTTGAGACTTGGACGTTTGTTTCATTACCTGTTCAGTAAACGACAAGTCATCGGAGTACCTAAGTCCTAGATCTACTACTGTGTGTAACCTAGATAACATTTCCCCATTTATGGTAAGATTAAGGTTGAGTGATGTATCACCGAAGCATAGCCAACCACATTTAGCTGTATTGAGCTCCAGCTGCCATTTTGAGCACCACTGTGCTACCTTGTTAAGCTCCGTGCTGATGCAATTTCGAATATTGCTCAGCTCATGTGGAGAAAATGAGTACACCACCTTAAGATCGTCTGCAAACAAAAGGGACTTTACCCACACCTAAAAACACTTCACAAATATTCCTTTAATGAAAAACTAAAAAAGAGGCCAAGGGGACCTTAAGAACACCTATCCCTTGGAAATTATACCCCAACTTTCTTTAAAAAGGGGGACTGTGCGTTTCCGAACAAATTGAAAAGAAAGTTGGAGATTTTTTAAACCAATATT
>NC_031495.1:65460249-65476681 GCF_000237925.1 Schistosoma mansoni | reverse complement strand
TCGCTTCAAACGCCAGCGCGTTATGCACTCGGCCACTGAGTCCTGATAGCTACTTGCTTGTGCGATGGGGTGAAGTTTGAATTCACTTAGTACTGTTTGTTTGAACCTTTGAAGCGAGGGTACTGGGTTCGAGTCCCAGAGTGAACATCAACTCTGAGATGCAGGTACATCCAGCTGACGAGTCCCAAATAGAACGAAACGTGCGTCCTGTATTCCACTGCTAGCCACTATCCATCTCAGCTAACCACACTTGTGAATTAAGGTATATCGAAGCAATACGCACAGTATGCACATATGCCAATTAGAGACTGACCAGTTGCAGTCCTAACGCATCGATGGGAAGATTCAAACAAACAATACTAAGTGAATCACTATATTATTTATTTGTTTACCAAGCATTAGTAAAACCTTTCGCTGTAGAGGTTACAGAAGGCCTAATCAGAGATATCGTGGTTGCTGGCAATAAGCAGCGCGAAGAATGTACATTCTTCAGGTGTCGATTGATTGGGCTGCAAACTTCTAAATGGCGATCACTCAGTATTTATCGTCAGGAATGACGGAGAAGAATCATAAAGTTTTTGAAGTACTTTGTGCTGAGAATTCTATATTGTACCAAAAATATAATATTGAATAAAGCTAATAATAATAATAATAAAGCAGTAGGACTTAAAACTAAAGTATTACCCATAGAATACGTTCATCAGATATCTGAGCACAACAGCTTTATTGTTATCGTTCGAATTATGTTTGCTACGCTTTTTCTTGGAGTGCATTTCCATAGAATATTAGGAAAACCAGAAAACATTTCCACCAGGCTATGATGAAAAACGAAAATAAACATTTTCTAACGTTTCCTTTGCTTAAACAAAATGGAAAGCATAATTTGAAATATTCAATAAAATACACCTGATCAATAAGTTTCGTTCTCCTACTGAGAAATGTGGATTTATAGGTTAAGAGTATGAGCTGAAATCCCATTAGTAAATTGACGAGACTATAATTTACGGACGAGCCAATCAGGAGCGTTTGAGTGATTTTAAGGTTACGGAGCCTATTTCAATACCTGATGATCACGTATGGTAGGCTCACAGAGGATTTTACAGAAGACGTGATAACTGAGTGGCTACAACAAATAGGACCACGAAGAAGTTCCTTTATTTGTAATTGTGGTAATCAAGTGACATGTAGACCTTGTGCAGACTGCTGTGATGATGTTGTCTTTCCATGTAATATATGTTGGAGGAAGAAGTCTGCTAGTATAGGGACATCTTTCGCGCGATCGATAATCAGACTAATGCATATTATGATGATTTTTGCTAAATGTATAATAAAACACCAGTATTATTGGCTGCAACATTAGCTGAAGCTTTGGTTGTTAAGTGGTGTGAGTATTGTAGAGATATATGCGTAACAAAAATGACAAGCTTACACAGTCGAAGTGCACACAGACAATACTGAAGCTATGTGGTCGGGACTGAGAGAGATTTTGAGACCTTATCATGGCTCCAGAAGCCTAGTATTATGGAGCCATATGGATGAGTTCCTTTCACTTATGCATTACCACATTAGAACCTTTGAACATCTTGCTAACCTCGACAAGTTTTAGATCATGTAAAAGAAGTGTGTCCACTTTATTATATTATTTCTTAAAATTTTGTCTGCAAAAAGAACGGGAATCAACGATTAAGTTTCATTAGAATCTATTAAATAGACCCGCTCTACAAAGACATTGTCAGTGTTCAATCAAATTACATTTTCATAAATATTCGTATAAGTACATTCTAATTAACTGTATATAATCAATCAGTTAGTTGAAAGTGTCGTCTTGAAAAATAATTCATGATGTGCAATTATGATGTTCGGGCTAATTCGAAGAAGTAGCTTGAATGAGGAAATAATGATTCGGTTTTCTAAAAATTCAGCATCAGTCTGTTTCAAATCCTTGAATGAAAGATAAACTTAAACAGTCAGATTATCTCTAAAAGTCATATATTCTGTGAGCTAAGTAGTGTAATGAACGAAACTTGAATGGAGATAACCTATTTACTATTTCATACAAAAATAACAAAGAGTGTTCGTGAAATATGAGAACCATACATTGAATCCCTCACTTGCAAACCTCCAATCAATTGTCTTTCACATTCTGTATGATTCTTCCACTTCACAATCCTCTTCTATTTTACTTTCTGTTTACTTCAATTAGATCTTCTTGGGCTTCTGTTGCCAACCATTCCTCTATTGATTGGTATTACATACTACTTACGTTGAAAGTCAGATGTGTCATACAACACACTACTATCGGCACCTCGATAAATGAGTATAATACTTTTTGATTAGTGAACTTTATTGTGTGAAGACTGAATGGTTTTTGAACTTCTCTATCTAACATTATTTTGAGAAATATAGGGAACAGTAGAGACTATTATACATCGATTCGAACTGAAAAGTTATCAGAATAACAGCTAGTCAATTGTATGGTGTAAGTTCGTCATATAAATCTAGGGAATAATGAATATGCATTAATTTATCTAATTATTAACAAAATCTAAATTATTTTCATAGTTGAAATCATGAGTCAATTGTAGCTAGACCACTATGAAAAACCTGAAAGCACTTGACAGCCGTTTCGTCATATTATGGGACTCCTGAGCAGTGTGCATCTACGATCCCTTACCCCCGAGATTCGAACCCAGGACCTACCAGTGTACAGAAGATAGTTAATTAAACAAAAGTTATATTTATTTGAAAGGATGTTGTCAATATTTGGTGTAGATTAATTAAAGTGGGACGTTACTCTCCAGTGTTTACGAATTCACAAATACCTTACAAAGTTCATGTTGTCTGATACAGTCTTTTGATCAATAAAATTTAAAAGGAACAGTTATTTTCAGACAAACTAATAGACAAATGTTGTTATATAGAGGATAATTGAAGATGACATACACTGAACTTTGGTATAGGAATACTACGAATCCAAAGTACGTTCAAACGATGTTTATTAGTCAGTTACCGGTGCCTGATTCCAGTACATGATGTCTTAATTAAATGCATTAAATGTTAATAAATGTAATTTCTTCAAATGGAATGATAAAGTTACAGTGTTGATTTTTTCTCTTTTTTATGTGACGTAAATACAAAATGAGTTGAAGTAGAGAGGTAAGGTGCACAAAATTGTATCTCTATTTTGAATATCTTGTATGTAACTACTCTGTCATCTGTTTCATAACTGATGATGTTTGAAGTGAACATGTTTATGTTTTAACATCTGACTTGACTAAATAAGAAAAATAAGTTTAGTGATCATTTTAATTTGTTGTCAATGTGAAAGATGGATTAGTAAATTCGTAATAAAAACTAGTAATGAACATTTTACAAGTGACTAATGTGACTTTATGCTTCATCGATGTCATGAAGGTTACTCCAATAGCATCGTTCCTTATAATACCAATTGATAATACAGAAGGTTTTATTCAACGACTCAATTTTATAATCAGGACCAATTCTTGACCCAAAAAAAATTTAGATAATAATAGAATTTTTTTATATTTCGTGAATTGGGCGATAGAATCGCCCTGAAAACGTATTATTACTAAGTTGAAAACTATATTTTATATAGTTGAGATCATGAGTCATTTGAAGCTAGACCACCGTGGAAAACCTGGAAGACCTGGTCTGCCGTTTCGTCCTATTGTGGGATACCTCAGCAGTGCGCCTCCACAATCCCGCCTCGCAGGATTCGAACCCAGGACCCACCAGTCTCGTGCCAGAGCACTTAACCAATAGAGCATTGAGCCGGTATCCAGCGGTGTTAATGTCTAACCTCAACTAATCCACGGTGGTCTAGTTTTAATCGACTCATGATCTGAACTATATAAAATTACTAAAACATCCACAAAACCCCCTTGTGAAAACTATATTATTCTTTCATCGTTATTTAAATGTGAGACAGAATTAAAATGGGCAGAAGTCTGCAACGTTGTACATTTATGAACAAATTAGAATGAAGCTGCAATAACTATTAGTGAAAATTACGTTCCTATATTGCAGTGAAGTTTGAAAATATGAAAAACATTAAAAAATAAGATACACAGATTTTGTTATTCTTCAACTTCACTACATAGAAATAATGTGAAAAAAGCTGATATGGAGGTGGAGTTTATGATTTCACTGGCAATATTTACATTGTTGGAGCAAACTGAATCCTGACTAGGGCTTTTCTTGAAGTATCAGTTTACAAAATGAAATATACCAATTAAAAAGCATGTTTGAAATAATACAACTAATTATTTATACATTTATTTAAGCGCACAAACATTGGTACAAGAGGGCATCAAATAAACATGTGCCACATAAATCATTTGATTTGTGTGTGGG
Source organism: Schistosoma mansoni (assembly GCF_000237925.1). Lineage (NCBI taxonomy): Eukaryota > Metazoa > Platyhelminthes > Trematoda > Strigeidida > Schistosomatidae > Schistosoma > Schistosoma mansoni. The sequence goes on along the minus strand of NC_031495.1, from coordinate 65,472,307 downwards.
CTGGGATACTGCCCGGGTTCCCAAATCGAAGCGGGTGGTTTTCTTAAGGGGCCACACTTTGAGCCTTTGATCTAAAGTTCTGATCCAGAAGGCAGTTCAGTAACGTAAAGAGACGCAGTCACATGGCAGTCACTGACCTAAAATTGGTTCATACGCCATTTGTTCCTTCAGGATCTTGGAGCCCATATGAACCATTGGTTTGTAATCAGGGTTTTCCAAAATCCTCGTTGGATCATCCATATCTACTTACCCGGTTAAAGAGCTGTTCATTCGCTTTCCTCCACCTTTATTTCGTAATAAGCATTCCGGCCGCGAGAAGGCAGTGAGTAGGACTTCCTGATAGTGGCTGTATACGCGTGACCATGTGAGAGTATTTACACAAGGAGAGCTGATTCTTACCAGTCTCGGACGTAACAGGGAATTTTCGGGCATGAATCTTATGTGATTAAATCAACTTTTGCAGTAAAAACTGATTGACAATAACATAACAGTTAAGAGATGACTTCGTTGATACCATTTTAAAAAATCACAAAGTGTCTGGTAACTGTGATTTCAGCAGGTGACATTGATTGATGGGAATTCTGAATTGTGAAGCACATTTGTTAATGTTATGATTTCAGAGTCGATACTATCACTAAGTAGCTTATAGACTTTGTGATAAATATAATCAATCCTCTGTATATCATTTCCTTCTAATAAAAAAACAGATTAAAGAGCAAACCGATATCATTCATATATTTAGTGTAGTGATGTTCATTTCAATATCATTAATACTATCAGTTAGATACCAAAAATAGTAGTATCAGTTAATTGTTAGTGGAATGATATGTAATATGTTTCCTTTTTTTTCATTTTTAGTCACTGGGATATACCCTGGAGCAATATATATATATATATTGAATGAATTACACTAAGATTAGGTCCTCTGATTGTAATTTATAGTATGTTTTGCTTGACAACTGAGAAAAGAAATTGTATCCAATAATTGGCATGGTTCCAAGTGTTTATAATAATAAAACTTAATATACAACAGAATTTGTAAAATACTAAAAAAATCGGTGCTATGGTTATTAATTTTTGAATGAACAGCTGTGTCTTATTAAATTATTAACAGTGATGTCAATCAGCACAATACAATCTATGTCAGTACTATATGTTGACAGTTAATTACAAACTGATAATTAGCAATGAATAGAGATAGAAAAAATTGTCTGTCTGAGACTATGGTAGTTTTTTTTGTTCATTTAATTTTGTAGACGTACATCACCGAAGGTGCACATCTACAGATATAAAGAACTTCTAGAATGGGCAAACATTGAACAAGGTTTACCCTAAGTGTTCAGTGTTCCGAAATGCACCAAACAAATGATATTAATTAACCTATATATTACCGGCCACCAAATGAGCTGGTACGGCAAAGAGTGAGGAAAGTCCGCTCTTCCTATCCAAATGCTCTCACATGGCCACGCGTATAAAGCTTCTACCAGGAAAATCCTACTAACTGCCTTCTCGTGGCATTACTGTTGTTTACGAAGTTGAGAGGACGAATAGCGACTGTCCGGAGCTATAACAGGGTTGGTGGACACGGAAAGTCCACTTAGGGCAGTTGGAAGTTAGATCGATGATCGTGAGAATGTTTATATTTTAAAACAGATAGCCAATATTATACAGAATATACTGTGCATTCTGTTTCACGTTAACTTGTTCAAATGTTACATGTTTGTCAGGTAACTTAAGATGATGAGTTATATAATATTCTCATGAGTATTGATATTAAGCTTCGTCCTTTGAAAACTCAGGATATAAACTTAACGCTGCATTGAGCTATATTAGCAATCTCGATAGAAACAACTTATTCTGTGTGAACTGGATATTTGGGATAACTGTTTTGGACATTCTTCTTTATCACTGCATTGTCATCTTCGGCCCGCAAGAATTCTACTTTCATTTCCTGATAATTGCTTGTTTACACCAGGTCCCCCTCATGAAGAATCATAAGCCGTCCATCAGGATTCTTCAACAACAACTTTCCTGAGCATTTCATTTTCATTGTTTCCAGTCACTATTCATCCTTTTGATTTCTGCTTCAAATCCTCGTGCTAATGTATTCCCCAGTCTTTCTCTTTTCTCTTTCTCTTCAGGATTTGAATTTGGTGCTTGCTTCGTGATGCAGTTAAGTGATTTTTTAAATACATGTCCTATACACTTCCAGCGTCTTTTCCTAGTTTCCTTTTCAGCTGAATGTTGGTTTCTCTCTCAGTAGGTGGTTGCAACTCTTTGTATCCAGTCAGTGGACATTGATCATCTTTCGTAAAAAAATGTTAAGAGATATCCGCACCCTTTTGATGATGGTTGTAGCAGTTCCCCAAGTTTCAGCTCCGTACACTAACGATTCATACTTTACTGTCTGCAAATCATCTAAGATGAATACATTTTCATAGCAATGAATCGATTATGATACACAAAAGCTATTATTGATGTGTTTCAGTGATTATCATACAATATATCGCGATTGAAACACCGTTTACAGTTTGTTCTTACCTTGGTAATGTGTTATGCAAAACGTATACCTCACAATCTAAAATCAGATAACATGAACATCAGTAGAAAACTATTCTTATCTGTTAACAAAAGTGTATATGTAAAATAAATTGTTGATACATTTTCGTATGAACAATCAATGAAAAGATATTCAGTGATTATTGATTTCTGATCGTTCTTGTTTAAGCTGTCAATTTTCTCTTAAAGAAGGTAATTTTACCATGAATAATTGGAAAGGAAGTATGAATTACTTGTTCATTGACATACAAATATATGTGATGTAGTACAGTGAAGATACAAAGCATCAACAGTGATAAGCATCGTAATGGGTGGTTGTTCAAATCTATGATGAAATTCTTTGAAATGAAGAGTCACAATATCTGTTTAGCCAATTGTGAATGCTTTCAAATGGATTCAACCATATCATTTAATTAATATTTACTAATTCACTAAATATAAGAATATGAAATATACTTAAAACATTTTTAAGTAGTATATTTATGTCAAACTAAAATCTCTGTTTCGGATAAAATGGAATTGACTTTGATGTTATATACCCAAATTGAGATTTTTAGTAATTTTTATATATAGTCGAAATCATGAGTCAAATGAAGCTAGACCACCATATAAAACCTTGAACCACTGGACTGCCGTTTCGTCTAATTGTGGAACCCCCCAGAAGTGTACATCCACGATCCCGCAGCGCTAGATTCTATCCCAGGACCTAACAGTATCACGCGCGATCACTTAACCGATAGACCACTGAGCTGGTTGACATTCAACGCTGTTAATGTAAAACTTCAATCAATCAACTAGGTTAGGCAACAATTTCACCAATGTCTTCAGTATGTTGATATCTCACAACAGTGCTTCTAGATTTTCCATGGTTGTCTAGCTTCAATTGACTCACGATTTCAATTATATATTAAAAAGCATAGTTGATTTAGTTCTTTTTTAATAAATTTACACTTTATTGATGGTGTATATGTATAGCGGAGTGTCAAAACATGAATGTCAAAACCTGTTTTATTATTAAATGTAGTTGAACCACTAGTAATCTCTACTTCTAAATACATGTTAACTGAGTACTTGTAAAGTTATGAGTTCTTTATGATCAATAGACGGAAACTCGATCGTTTATGCAACCGGTTTTACTCAGAATAATTGATTGTAACTGAATATTAACATTAGATTATTACACTTTTCATTTATTAATTAGTGTAGATAAATAAACAAACTGGTTAACGTTTTTTAGCGAGTTAGTTTTTTACTTGATAGGGTCGCTTACCTCATGCTCGACCCTCCTCCTTTATCCGGGCTTGAGACCAGCATTAAGTCTAGAAGAGCTACAGGCGGAGGATATCACCGAACTGCATCACGAGGCAATCCCCAACTTGGAATCCGGAAAGGAAGCGGAAAAGAGGAAGGCCAAAGAACATATTACGCCGGGAAATAGAAGCAGATATGAAAAGGATAAATGACAACTGGGAACAACTGGAAAGGTTTGCCCAGGACAGGTTTGGATGGAGTATGATGGTCGGCGGCCTATGCTCCTCGATGAGGAGAAACAGGCATAAGTAAGTTAAGTTAAGTAAACAAACAGACAGATAAATTAGCTCGGAAACAGTTTGATTTGTGCAACCAAAGTTAAAGCAATGTTGAAACGATAAACCAAAGATCAATAGACGTTGCTATCAATAACCGATAGCATATCTGATACATACTCACACCAAAAACGTATATTCGGACTAATAGTTTGTGTGAGTTATACAAAAAGATCGCATAATTTTCTGTATCAGTTCAATCTTATCTGTTATAAAGATTTCGTAGTCATTGACACTCATACTTAATTTTTGTATTTCGAAAGTCTTATCTTGAATGCATCTACTACTTATCAATACTGATTGAATGTGTATATCAAAAAATCTGATTAATGGATAATGAAGTTTCAATCAGTTTTTTTGAGTGTACAGTCATCATCTACTTTCTTACTTTCTTAAATGAAATCCCATGAATCTGATAATATGGTTCATTTAACAATTCACCTTTACATCATTATAATGAACCTGATTATATGAATTCTGTTCAGGCTTTCAAGTTACAGTGGTACTGGGTTCGAGTCCCAGAGTGAACATCAACTCTGAGGTGTAGGTACATCCAGCTGACGAGTCTCAAATAGGACCATTTTTTAAAATGCATTCTGCTGAACAAATGACTGGTTCAATAAAAAAATGTTTTTCTTCTCTTTGCTATAATGATGTATGACATGTACAATGACAACATGAAACTACAAAACGTATTATCAAAAGAATAATATAAACAAACGTACAAAATTGTGATAATGAATTATATGACCGCGCTTCTTTGTCGATTATGACATCAGTTTGAATGGTATGCAAATCTAGTGCTTTAAGAAAGATTAGTTGCAACCAACCAGGAGTAACCTAAGAGGTTGTTCAATAATGATATGAAAATGTTAGGACGATATATTTTTTAAACAACGTAAAACTAGTAACAGTAATTCATTCATTATGATTCGATCGTCTGTAGTGAACGTGGATACAAATGGATACAATCGAACGTATTTGAACACGATAATACAGAACATTTCAGTAAAATTTGAGAATCGTACAGTATCTACTTTATTTGTAAAATATTGATCAATTGTCTCAGACTTCACTGTTTCATCATTTCCACGCCAATCATTCTCTGTTCTTCTTCGCTTTTCTTCAATCTTCTTAACCTTCTTCTGCCAGGTATTTCACTTTTGATTGATGATATATACTACTTATATCTGTCTATATCAGTAGTACACACTACAAGATTAGTCAAATAAAATTGTTTTTGAGCTTAAAAGTATATGGTTATAGTTTCTGTTAAATGCAACGAAAGATCTGGATAAACTATGCAGTTAATTAGATCATACTTGCTCATAACTCAAATAACTCTGTTTTTGTCAAGTTTACGTTTACTCTCTCATATACAATGAGTTAATTACTATGAACATGAGTGTTTTATTTATCGTCATTATAAATGGTGCATATTTTGTGTCCATAATATAATCTGTTCCAATGAAGACATTGAAATAGTTGGATACATTCAAACATTTAATAATGATGATTGAAGAATTTACTTTTTGTTTTTTCAATGTATCACCATGTATGTTGCCATGGTGCATTCAAAGTAGTATAGATGAATGATTGGAATTTAAGTATTATAATCTATTTGTGGACATTGTGTTTGTAAAATTTGGTAAATATATGTCATGCATATAATGCACATTTATTGGAACTAAATGTTGGCGATAATCTGTCATGAAGATGTTGCCTGGATATAGTTTAGTTCATTCAATTCACAAGTCATATATATAAATATGGAAACAAATCAACATATTCTAATCACTGTACAATGAGTTTCCATGTTGCATTATTTATGATTTTTGCTTTATGCTTTCAGATTTCAGATGTTGGTAAGTAATCCAAAAGATGTTTGTACTTTTTTTATTTGAGTATGCACCATGTACTAATAGTAGTGCATTCAATATTCAAGCAACGTCTCTGTTAATCTTGTAATGAGTCTCTCATCTGAAGTGTAGTCCATCAAAATTGAAAGTACTAGCCCTCATCTTGCCTTAGAATACTGAATAAACAGTAAAGAGTTATCTTCAGACTGGAAGAATTCAAAACGTTTGACTTCATTCGTAGCAATTTCACTGATGTACATAATCTTATAAGATTTGAAATATCCTATCAATCGATTAATACTTATGTAAAATAATGTATTTTTGGTGATGATTGTGATTGATTTATCATGTAATTATTATCAAATATTTACTACAAAGGAGAATTATAAGCAAAGATTGATAGTGCCTAGCAGTGGAATCCAGTTTGACGTGCTTTTCGTCCCACTGGAGACTCGTCAGCTGAATGTACCTGAATCACTTTCCTTGTGCAATAGGGTGAAGATTGAATTCACTTGTTTGTTTGAATCTTTCCATTGATACTTAGGACTGCAACTGTTCATTCCCCAGTTCCAAAGTGAACAACAACTGTGAGATACAGGTACATCCAGCTGATGAGTCCAAAATGGGACGAAACGCGCGTCCTGGATTGCACTGCTAGACACTATTCATCTTTCCTTATAATGATTGGGAATTAGGGCAATATCGAGGCAATCCACACTGTATGTATATATTCCAATAAGAGACTGACCAGCTGCAGTCCAAAGTATTAATGGCAAGATTTAAACGAACAATACTAAATGAAAGGAGAATTATGTTATTCCTTTTTATAAAACTTCCATTATTATAGATGTTGTGATATCACATTTGTCTCTTCCTTAGAAAAGATTTTCATTTACATTTAATATAAACCAATCGCTGTGTAAGTTCTCTACTGTTTGTCCATTCGGTTTTAAAATTCATTTGTTCAGTGACTGAATTATTCAGAACAGAATACATGATGATAATTTGGCAGGTCACAGAATGGCCAATATTGCATTATTTGTGTAGTACTGTAGTATTGATTGAATTCCATAAATAATGCTGCAATATAGGCACAAGTTAGACTGGCTTGACATCATGTTCACTGTGTTGCACTGTTAGGTAATTAGATGAAATCTAAGGTAAACCCTGGAGCAGCATTTCGTAATATTTTATATTCGTCAAAGTATTCGTAGTCTCAAGGGAACTGAGGTCCTCATTTTTACTCAAATTCTTGTCACCCGATTTTATATTCCGTGACTAATCTGAGGCTGTTCTGGTAGTAATTGGCCTCATATAAATTCAAAATATCTACAATTGAGTAGTCAATAAGTTGACACTAATGCTACGGGTAGATAACAAGAGTTTAAACACTATAAAGAACAACATTTGTTTCATAATTAGATGTTCGGTTTTTGTCGAGCCTCGAAAGCACGAGATTCGGATCGAGGATTTTTGTTCAGACATACTTAACAACTAGGCAAAGTACAGAAGTCACTCTTACTCTGTTTTCTTACTGTTTAGTCGAAGTTAGATACTTTTGAAAAGATGTGTGTTAATTAAAGTCCACTCAACAGTAAAAAGTATATTGTAATTTCATGTTCTTATCAGTAGAATATCCACACATTCAGTTGATCAACCAGAAATAAGCGAAATAAAGTGTTGCGCTAACATGCATTAGCTCGATTCGGCATCCTTTTAACTACCGTACTCTTTACAGAGACACTACCACATCCCTTCTTCAAATATTCGTTTCGACTTGGATGATAGTCAACATACCCCATATATTCACAGATTGATTAGCTAAGGAATTATGTGTGATTCTTGTGTGAAAGATAATTTTGCTAACGACAAACTTTATCCTGGTAGGCAACTTAGTATTTTTTCGAACATTCACGGTATCAATTTGTTCCACCGAAGACTTTATTGGACACTCTGTTTTTTTTTAATTCAAAAAAATGACCGAAGTGATTCTGTGATAGAAATACCGTAATAACAATAGTCACCTTTATTGAGAACAATGTGTACATTCATTCTGTTTAGTGGAATGTTTAGTTTCCTTAGGTTCGCTTTCACTATCATAACTGTTAACCATCATAAAGAAGTGAATACATACCCATATTCAAATATATTAACAATCTTCATAAGTTGATCAATTGCAGATCCTAATATGCACAAACATCAGCCTCCTAATACCCTCATACTCGTTGTAAGAGCTTGTGAGTTACTGGGCTGAGGAGATCAGTCCGTGAAGGGTTTTTTTGAAGTTTAAAGTGAAAGGTTTCGAGTTTCAGTGCATAGGTCGACAAAAGCAGTTGCACCCGTTGATGTATCCGGAAACTGAATGTGTCAGCATCGGATAAAAAGTGTCTACGTTTTCCGTCAAGTTACTTTATGATTTCCAATTATGAATGTACAAAATTTGAGTATAGTCAATTATTTGGCCTCGCAACTACTGTATTTTATGCATACGAAATAGCAGATTAAATTCAATATTATTGTATTTGAAAATCCAGTTCTTAGTTATGAAATATCTATGAAGTATTAGGGAGTTAATTAAACTAACAGACTCTCTTAGTTGGATAGTATTGTATAATTTGCGAATATCAATAATATCAATACCGAGAATCAGCGAAATCCATTCAGCCATTCAAAAGTTATTGAAATAAAATAGTTGCCCACTACAATTGGTTTCGCTATAGAATTTGGCCGTAGGAATTTTTCCAGTCACATTTCCTTCATAAATTTTGGACGGAATTATATTTTTTAATTGGGTTTCCTTTTTGTTACTTATCTTAGGCCCTAACGCTGCTTCAGGCTGGGGTATTTCACTTACTAACCTACATTTGTGTTGTATGTAGTATAAGCTATATAACCATGTCGAGCTGAAGGTCTTATGTGAGATTGGAGGTTCGCCATTGACATTGTGGATGGTTCGATATCACTTTGGCAAGTTTCGCTGACTGTTCATGTGAAAAGTTGGTTTGCTGGTTAGCCGAATTCATTCTCACTGGTTGTTGGTTTTCACTGTTCTCAAGGGTCATTGTCACTGGAGCATTGTAAGACATGTCTCCATTGCTAAAAGTAATGAGTTTGACTGTCGTGTAATCGGAATGAGTCAACTTTGATTTGCGCAATCACTGATCGAAATAATCATACATGTGATGTCAATGTGTATACGAATGGTGCGAATGGTCCACCAGAGTGCTTGGTACCTGTGTGGTTGCGCCACAAGATTGAACTGTACTGGTCAAATTTTAGCGCTGAAGTGTGTTTAGTGTCTGGTTCTTTTGTTTAGGGGCGGGATTGAGCTATACTGCTCGGGTTAAGCCTGAGCTAGGCGATGTCTGTCTCTCCTGTTAAACGAGATGAAACTGTACTGTTTGCATTGACATATGAAAGTCTGGATGGTGTCTAATTCTCCTGAATACTAATGTAAAATTGCACTGGCCCACAAAGGTAAAATATTATATAACTACAATGTTTAACTGTGATCAACACTAGAATATGAAAGTATTTTAAGAGGCATCTGAATCACTTGTCAGTAATCAGTCTTCAAACTATTATTTCATTGTTCATAAATGAAAAATGTTTTGATTTCATAGCAAAAAGTTTTCTAACTCTAACAGGTAGAGGCTCCTGCAAATTTTGAAACGTTTGTAGGTTTTTTTAGAAAATATTTTATAAGAACCTATCGATACTATTATCATTTTACTACTGAAATATCCAATAGGCTTCTAGTTAACAAACTATTAATTCTAAACCACAAAATGAAAGCAGATTATATAAGACAAAAGTACAGGTTACAATAGTTTTAATAGCTCTAATTGTATACTATAACGAATAGACAAAGTATCTCTATTTGTCCCAATATTAATAAAGCCTAAACAAGTGCGTACGATACTATAAATAACACTCTATTGGTTTTGATCTTCATACTCTCTCTAAAACCTCGATTTACAGTTTACCTTACGAGGGTTTCTAAAACTGTATAAGCTAGTTGACATACATAGTAGGGGCTTTAGTCATCAGAAATCCTTTCGTCCAAATACATCTTTAGTAACTTACTGTTAATAAACTGAATAGTATTTCATTTATTGTTCGTTTGATAACATACTTACAATGGAAACTTGACAGTTCGCATGTGTGAATTATCAGATTCCTGTTGATAGTAACATTTATCGTATACGGAATATCCAAAAGAGAGACTCAAATGATGACTAACCCCATGTATTGCTGAAATAGTTACACTAATTCATAACTCAGTTGTAACCGTATCATCCACTACTTGTTCATGAAATAATTTTGTCGAATATGTTGTACTACTGTTAACGTTCTAAGTACTATATAATCAACAAAAAAATTATGTGTGGTTGGACTCAGTTATCAATGGATATTGTCCATACAATTAAAATTACCTGCTTTTTATCTAAGTAATTTACATAAATTTGGTGATGGATAATCCATGATCTGGTGTATACCTCAAATACTCACAACAACCAGTGGCATTTGATGTAAATTATCTCTGCACTATTGATATTGATACAGCAATTTATTTCAGTCTAATTTCCACCAATATCATATTATATCATTAATAGTAATGATCAGTCCTCGATATTTAAATCTCCAAATGTTCAATGAATCTTATAGGAAATCTTATAGGTAAACGTTGCTGAAAAATCTAGCACTCTCGTAAGTTCTCCTTAAACGTCTTGTGTTGAAAAAAGTTAAACTATTTTATTCGAATCCATGTTTAGTTCGACAAACTTCGTCATTTTAGCGATATCACTTGTTGTCGATTGTTTCATGATATTGACCCGTGTAATATGCTGCAGATTACTGAATGATCTTATTGTCGAACAGAATTTTGTCTTGTATTAGCGCTCAAGCACTAAGTTCATTTACACGGAATCAACTATAATTTTTGGTTCGAATATAAACTTATTTGTTCATATTTTCTGGATGGATGATGATCTAGTGATCTGTAAATAACTACCAAGGCCTTAAGGCTTATTGGTCATTGACATAATTAAAAACCCAGATTTTGAACAGAAGAGAATGCTGGCAAGTAGATATTTTCTCAGTTTAGGTATATTCATATAAAGTTGAAAACTCATAAAGCAAAATAATATAAGTACCTGATTGTACAGAACAAAAATAAAAAAGGTACGGTGTAGGCATAACTCTACCTTAATTCACATGATGATGATACAAAAGGGAAATAGTTAACTAATCACAAATCTGTAATAATAACAGATATCATCGCAACGCTGAATAGGTTGAAGAAGGCGTCCAAATAGAAGAATAACACATGCAGTAGTACTGACGTCCATTTATTATAAATTAAAGATACAAACGATAACTTCCCTCCAAATAGTTCGACAAATTTAACCTTACTGTTATCCTCTTCGATGTAACTAGATGAAATATAAATTTTTACATTGAATCACTCTTGGCATTCTTACAAAATGGAATTCAAAGAAAAACAAGCCCACTGATCGAATACATTAGACCATTCAATCAAATGATTTCACAGTATTTGGGCACCGATTTGATGTAAGACTTAAGAGAACAAGAAGAAGAAGAGGAATGTATTTGTCAAATTTCAGCAGATGAATTTGAAGTCAATCCAACGTTTTGCCTACAAATCTGGTTCAAGATTTTCGAACAAAATATAAACAAATATCAAAATTATTGAACATAAACAAACACCATTGCACCATGTACTTATCTATATATTCGATAATTTTGATGTTTAATTGCATTTTCTTGAATAAACTTGGATCAGATTGTCAGTTGAAACATTCGATCGACTTCAAATTCATTCGTTGAGATTTTACAACTACATTCTTCTTCCCTGATGAAAATAATTTGACTGACTGCTTACATTCGGAAAGTTGAATCTTAAGATTCAAGTCAACTACTGTTGAATATTCTTGATGACATTGACTATCCAAATTGACACTTTTTGGTTTCAAGTACATTCATAGATAGAGATAATGAATTTGACGTGGGTTTGTTCTCTGAGCTGGATGG
>NC_031495.1:65445164-65460049 GCF_000237925.1 Schistosoma mansoni | reverse complement strand
TCAGCTTTCATTTGTTTGATCGGTTAATTCTCTACATAATTTATGTCTTTGAACATAAGTTCACAGAATTCTTCAAATAACCTTTTAGTATTTTAGGATTATATGTTTTAAGTAGTTCCTGGTGTATATATACTGGGATGAAGAATATATATATATGTTACATATCAAAAAAGCTCGTTTATCACTTTGGTTATCTCACATAAGATTCAACAGCTTTTCAAAATGAAATAATCGAAAGGAAGCTTTATTCCCTACAATGTTTATTTTATTTCCTAGTGGAGATAATGAGCACAAACTTCGGGTAGAATTGAAGTGTTTCAATTTCTCCACTTCTACCCGAAGTTTGTGCTGATGATGTCGTTCAGAAGGACGATGAAAGCTCCACGACCGAACCATCCAGCTCAGAGAACAAACTCACGTCATAATCACTCACCTGAACTACAAATATTTTCCACCATCTCAGAGATAATGAATAATAAGATCTAATGATGAACATGTTCTGACTAAAAATCCATAGACGTTTGTCATTCATATTATATTATATTATTCAGGAAACCCCAATTGGCTTTATAGGATTGTTATATGATCACTTTAATGATGAGATATTCATTTCATTTATTCTTTGAGTCTTACTTCCCTTTCACATTATGAAGTCAATTATCATAATAAGAAACCAATTGTCTTTTTAAATAGGGAACTGTAAGTTTTAACAATAACTGTCTAATTTGCTTATGCGATGTGATTTTGTGTCATAAATTTGTTAGACATTTAATTTCAGTGGGTATTTTATAGTCTGCATTGAAAGCGTGAATAAATGTTTCAGCAGTGAACTATTACCGAAACTTTTATGGAATATAAAGTAACCAGTAGAGTTCAAACCACGTCTGTTGTGAGATAGTAACTCACTGAAGACAATTGGTGAACGGTTGCTCAACTTCGTGTATTGGTTGAAGTTAGACATAAACACCATCGGATGCCGGTTCAGTGGTCTATTGATAGGTCCTGGATTCGAGTCTCGCGAGGGGTGAGGTTGTGCATGCGCACTGCTGAGGAGTCCCACAAACGGACAAAACGGCCGTCCAATGACTCCAGGTTTTCCTTGGTGGTCTAGCTTCAATTGACTGATGAATTCAACTATAAACTTCAAGATTTGTCTAAATACTTATTACTAAACATTATCTGAAAACTTAGATGTCTGTATCTATGTCGTAAGATTCTAATAAACAGTTAAAAGGGATCCTAGTTCCAAGCGAACCTTAAGATGATGGCGATTAACTCAGTTGAAAAACTACATACCTTTCGAACTGAACATTGTGACTGATTATTCGAATTGTGTTATTCACTTTAAATAAGTTTCTATTTACTTAAAAGTGTAGAAACATTAAATCGTTTTACTTAACAATCAAATTATCCAATGTTAATCTGTATAACTACAATGGCAGACCATATATATATCACCTTATTGAATGTCCAACTATGAATTATCACAAGTCTACAAGATGTGATGATACAGCTGATTCATTTCGACAGTGTATTACCGGCTATCATAATTAAAGTTAAGCTTATTAATTATTTATCATTATCATAGTTGAAATCATGAGTCAGCTGAAGCTAGACCACCATGGAAATCCTGGAAGCACTGGACGGCCGTCATGAGATATGATAGTTGCGTTCTAGTTTATTAATGTGTAATCTATAAAGCTTGAACAAATTACAAAATTACGTATTCACACTTCTTATTTTCAGGGTTAAATGAATACAGAACAGATCAATCTGCTAATACGTCATTACATAATAATAACCATTTTATAATTATAATAATATATAATCTTATCAATGCAATTGTACGACATTGTTTGATACTCATGGAACATTGTCAAGTTGTCTGGCTTTTGTTGAACATGGAACGCATTCATTCATGATGAACTCTTCTTTTTATGATTTTAACAGGGTTACGAAGGATCAGAATAATAAGAAGGAGCAGGTAACTTGATTCAACAAATGACGGACAACAATATGCATAACAAATAGAAATATATGTATATGTGTAGTTGAATGTATTTCATGCTTAGGTAGAAAAGACCATATATAAAGTCGTGTGGTCCAGGACAATCATTTTATCTTATTCATTTGATTGAAGTAAAGTGTACAACATCAATCGTTGATGTATGGTAGTGCGTTGTTTAATCCATTATGTTATGCAATCATTGGTATTGTGATGGGATATCACACATAATAATACTTTTCATCCTAGATGTCAACAAGTATTCAATGGTAACACAATAACTATGTAATCACACTTTTGTAATAAGTGTACATCACATACAACATAGAAAAAATCAAGTTTAACTGCCTGTATATGAGTATGAATTGTTGCATGAATAAAGTTTAGACAATATTTCGTTTTGTTCGTGATTAGTAGGTTACGAAGATAGATAGATTGACATATGTGGGGCTATGCATTCGATGTTTCGTTACAACACTGAGTCATTCGTTATACGAAACGAATCTTGAGGACGTTTGAAAATACTTCAAAGCACTATGTAGTGAGGTGTTTGTGCACAAAAAAAATCTATGAAGAGGTTCACAAAATGAGCGTCAATCAAAACGGACTTGCTGTTGAAATTAAGAAAACGGGCTAATGATACTATCTTGGAGAGTGACTACAGTCCCGATTTGCAATGTCTCCATCATGATTGATAATCAACAATTCATCCACAGCGGTGAAGAAGGTTTATTGGTTATATAAACACAGATTTAAGGATTAAAACAAACTAAATAACACCAGCTTAAGTGAAATATATTTGTCTGTCATTGTGGCCCAATTTATACTTGAAAGTTGTTTATTTATTGGTGATAGTAGTGAGAAGTGAAAATATCTGACACATGTTTTGTCCCTATTTCAGGATTTATTCAATGAATACACACCTCGTATAAGCTTCTTAGTGTTAGTATCTATATTGAGACTTGAATTCCGAATGCTTTTTAGTTTGCAGGATTGATGGAAATAACATCCCTGTTAAAATGAAGATTGCCTGATTGAATGTCTGCTTAATATAATGAATATATTTGACACCGTGAGGTTGTAGAGATTGTTTAATTTTATAGAAAGGATGAACAGACCAATGTTAGATCACTTTTGAAAGCCTGAAAGGAACGAATGATCGATTTTTCTTAGTATGAGACTTCTTTGCAGAGCGCATCCACGATTCTGCAACCAGGAATCGACTGCAGGAATTTCAGTCCCGCATGAAAACTCTCAACTTTAAAACCAGTAAGCCTCTTGTTATGATTTCTATTGTTACGACCCAGATATTCCTATTGCTTATTATTCCTGCACACCAATTCACTCGACAGGTCCCCAAGTCGGAACATGGTTGGACAGGAAAGAAATTATAATCCAATTAACAGGAGGGAAGGAATTAACAAACAAAATCATAAATATGTAGGTATATCTATAGTATTTACGTGAAGACATTCAAAAGTCTTCCCCAAGAATCGAGCAGCGCTGATTGGGTGTTTATCATGATAGTCTATAGCAAGTACATTTTGATCCACTGTGAGCAATCGTCTTTCTGCCCCGTGATGTCGATTGAACGTTTAGTTGAGGTTAATGAGCTTGCGTCGAGATGTGTTCATATTTTCCTGCCAAGTAGAACTTCTGGTGGAGAGACTCCGTTGGACGTTTGAGGGTTATCAGTACTAGAAGAAAACTTATAAGATACTTATGGATTCAATGGAGAAATGATAGCATTATTGTGATTACCCTAGTTCTTTCGTCAACTTTGTCGTATGGTTGATATTCTTTTAACTTGATCAGACTTGAAAAAATTGAATCAATTTTTCTTGCAAAAGTTATTCGTGGCTATTCATAAAACTTTATCAATTGTCCAAAAAAATGAAACCATCCCCAGTAGCAAACTGTTTTGACTTTAAAGCACTTCACTATAATGAATGTGACTAAAAATCTCTTATCGTCAATTATAGGGTGTATGTGAGCGTAAAACTTTGACACTGAATGCTTTACTCACAAAAACCACTAACTCTTGCAGCCATCAAATATTGATTCAAAGCATTAGCATCACATGTGATGCCGATAAAGAAAACTCCGGTTTAGGCTTACATAATAACTAAGATTTGAAGGAAACTATTGAACCTATAGTCCACATATTAACAACAAAAACATGGAAGGAATCGTAATCAGTCTTGATGACATCTCGTTAACACCTGCTTGTTACTGAGCATATAATTGATACTTGATAATCAAGTTACGAAATATAGAAGTGTTTGGTTAAGTATTGATAAAGTGTTCCATCATATCACTCCATCAAAATGAACAATCACTTAGAACTCATTGTTGATTTCAATTATCAGGAAAACAACATTCGATGATATGAAGGCGATAACGCAAATAATAAAAATAATGTTTCATGTTTTATAAGAAAGATTACATCAGCTAATATGTAGACTATGAAAAGAACATACAAAGTACAATGAAAAAACTATCCAATTTATTATAATCAAAAAAAGAAATTTCAAAATATTCAATGGAAATACGAAATTGAGACAACGTTTAGAGAGTTTTCAAAGCGATTTATAAGACGTTTTTGAGAATCATTTATCACTGCTCTTTCTTATGAATAATCACATTCACATTATATATTCGAACAACATGAAAAATAGAGAGACCAGAGGATATAGAAAGTCAAAGTATCCATATGACTTGTCTGGTGTATGCTCCTACGTTGCTTCGGTGATCATATTCTGTAGAAAAACAAAGAATTAGCAAGTTTCAATTAATATCAAATATCTACCAAGTGTTCATGAGTGTCTTTAGTAGTTTTTATTAGGTTTTGTCTAACCTGAACTTTAGGTGTTTGCATAGGCGTTTCAATGTGTTTGATGGGTGTTTAAGTACTTAAATCGTTGACACCTGAGTTCTTCCAAATAAATCAATCAGAAGCATTGATTATCAAACATCAAACATCATTGTTGATTTCACTAATCATCACACCATTGTCAGTAATGATGTCACAAGAGAATTCCACAAAAAGTTGCAGAATTGGCATTTGTACAATCATTTAGGATATCTACTAGTGATTGACAACCAGTGTGCTCAGCACACACTATCCTACACCTAGTTGAGGACTCATTTCTGTGGTGAAATGTGTGTTTTGGATTTCATATCTCATCAAAATGCTGATATAAATCGATAGACTTAAAATTGACGGCCTAATTGTAGCAATCAATTCAGATTACCCATTTTTCCATAGAGAATGAGAAATCGTTAATCTGGACTGTAGCACTCGTAGTCTACAAACTCACACTAATTATCGTAACGTCGTGCACAATATTTTTTTAGTTGAAAATTCTTCGTTTCAACTGGTCTCATCGCTATATTTTGATAATTCACATAGATCTACGGATTCTTTTCAGAGTTTTGAAATTATGAAGCATTCAATGAGCTTAAAAATGTCAACGCCTTCAAACGTTTTTGGTGAGTGAAGTTTCGATCGACTTTGCACTTCGCGAAAAAGACGCATTGTTCCAATACTTGATTATATATCTTCATTGTACAAAAAGCTTTAAGTTGGTCAACGACGGAGAAATACTTGTCAGTTCCTAATGATAGCAATAAAATTTTCTTTCTGGTAAAAACGTTTGCTCGGAATGTGAAATTTGAGGATACTTTAAAAGACCTGTGAAGTTCAAGAAGTACCAACCTCAACACGGCAGTCGTTTACTTTCAGTCCATGAGTGTCATTATCATTACTTTCTATACATTTGTTCACTTTTTGACACCAAATACATGTCATATTCGATGTGGTCGCTCCTTGGCATGCTTCACTTGTATCAAATTTCCAACAATTTTCTATGAAAAGAAAAAGTTGTTTTAGTTTCAAGTTATCAAACAAAAGAAAAGAAAAACACAAAACCTGTAACTGTAAGTCATGTGATGGTGATTTCTGACATTTCCATTCGGTGGAAAATGGTTCACGCGATGCATAATATAAAACTCAGTGCTTTTTCCATTCCACCAATATTTCACGATGGCGTGTTTGAATTGAGTGAAACTACATCGAGTGTAAAGAATGAAAGATGAAGTCTATCGAAGTCTATCTCATGATTGATTAAAGAAATGATTCTTCGAATATTCGTAATGTTTTTTTCAAAAGGCTAACACATGGCATACTGAAAAGTATTCATGGTATAGGTTATTGAGAAGGAACGCATTCTTTTGTGAATTTATTACTCAAACACTGACCATGACAAATTCTATTTTGTAAACGTGATATGTCTTTCCCTTCAAATTATCGGATATGTATGACAAAGCAAAGATTACGAAAATAAGACGGTCGTTTTCAAGGTAAACTCAGTCACATGGATTGTATTCACAACAATAATGCCTCAGAAAAATTCCACTCGACATTTATTGATAGAGAAACGGACGCTCGATCCTCAATACACAATCACCTAACTGGCACTTAACACTTTTCGAAACTAATAGTATCCCATCTTTCATTTTGTGGTAAAGTTATAAATAGTAAGTAAAACATCATTTGAGATAGATGCCTGGATATCTTTCATTAATTGACTACAGTTACACACAAAAATTTCAGTTTCGATAAACAAAAGTGATCTTTTTGAGTGTGAAAATAATTAATGCTGATTAAATAGGGTTATACGTACTTCCGATGACTTCATACTCCACCAACGTGCCACTTTTGATCCATTTTGCAGGAACAGGTATTTCAGGTTTTCTAGAATCTTGAAAGGAAAAAGGCACTCAAAATTTCGGTTTCTTCATAACGCATAACAAGTAATTTGCACCTTTTTAGAAGCCATCAATATCAAGATTTACTGAATATTTTAATACCTACACAGTGATGATCACCCTTAAAATTATGGTTGACATCGCTCTTAGTTTTGAATGTGACAGATGATCAGCCAGTAAATGAAAAATCGAAACAGTAGATTTCGGAGTTATTTTACGAAGAAATCAGTTGAACATTGATGATTATACTTCAATCTCAGACACGCGTTTTGTCGTAGTAAGAACACGTCGAGGAATCAAACTCAGCACCATTCACTTCACACTACATTCGAGTATTCATTAAGACAATCATTTCAAATACCCAATGATTGGTGTAATCGAGTAAAGCTTCAACTCATTTTTATATTGTTCATTGAATCCTTCGATTGATGTTGGGAAACGCAACTGATTCACATGTATCACTTAAATCATTTCTGTAGTTTTTCAAAAATGATAGTTGATGAACTGAAGACATAAATACTTAGATTTCAATTCATTTAACCATGGTGATCCTCTGTTGAAAAGACATAATCACTGATATCATACGCTTTTAAATAACCCGACACTGTCATTTCCAATCAGGTATAACACTGCAGTTTTCTTACAACAAATGTGAACACTTATTCAACGTTAAATTCTCAACATTCAGAACATTTTGGACAGGGTGTTTACAAATATCATTTAAATTCCATTTCGCACAATTATACACAACACTTCGATAGCATTTTCACCAGCCGATTTCACACAAGAAACAACTGATTATTGCAAACTGTTAGAAAGCTATACTACTAGGCTCTGATAGGATATATGGATATCCTACATGTACATCACCGTACATCAATGAGTTAACAAGATTTGTTGAAATGTTTCTTACTTTCTCCACATTTGATTGTAGTGTTGATTTTCGATATCCACTCAATTCCTTCAATTTCCGTAGGAATCTGAAAACAAAGTGTTGAAAGCCTGAGTCAGTGTGTGTAACGACACAATCAATTAGGTGAAATCAATTGATCACAGAAAAAATGTCTCCATTTATATCATTTCATCGAAAGACTACTAATCACACTAACACTAATCTTGATGATATTTTCAGTTTTCTCTCCATGAATGTTCCATTCAATGTGTAAAGATATTCCAAATCACAACGGTTGTCAACTTCATTCAAGTCTTATGAACTATCTTTCAATCATGATATGTGGCGACGTACTGTGAGATGTAAATTTTCGTCTGTTGAAATGAAATGTGATGGTAAATAACTGTGAGGATGCTGCAACCTGGATTTTCAACAATGAACAATCCGAACAGCTAATCTCAACAAGATGAAATGGAGCATGACAGAATATGACACATTCTGTATAGTACTCAAACATACACTATCCGTTAATATTCGTCACAAACACATGATTATTTTTATGATAGATTTTCACTTCTGATTATTCATTATTTTCAACACGTGCTTTAATAGTGTGTCATTAAAACGATTGACAATCTTGTCAACTAGTCCGTTTGCTCATTACACAATGTTGATCTCTTTTTATCATGGTCAACGTAACCAGATACCTTTGACAGAATTGAATAATATGAAACAATAGAATGATCTGAAGTACATGAACAAAATTACATTTTCATGAGATTGTGCAACTTACGTTATCAAAATACAAAGTTATTTTCCCATTTGGTTGTATTACACTAGTCATCTTTGCTGAAACATCTACAATAAGAAGACTGTCGATACTCAGAATTTGAGGTATTATCGATTAACAAGGTAACAAGGTGGATAGGTTGCAGTAGATATCTAGTGTGTTATCTGAAATGATTTCTTCAGATGGAATGGAAATTAATACATTAAAGTGAACGTCACTTGAATGAGACGGGCATGAATCCTCTCTAACAAATGTCAAATGCCAAGATTCTGAAGCTATATTACTACTGTGTTATTATAAAAGCAACGAATCGTCTACTTTGTCATCCAAGATATGATAGTCGGAGATATATTGACATTTGCGAAATATCTTGAATAATTTTATTTGAAACAATAGACGCATGACATGAGCTGTGCAGTGTTCGTTTTACATTAAACTTGAGAATTTAGATGGTTGTCAACATATATAATAATTTCCACTGGTCTACTGATTCTGACTACTGTGTCTTTTTGTTGTAGATGAGAACGGAAAAGCTTTAGATATATGTAGATAATCGTTAATATTAAGGAGTGACTATGTGATGAATGGATAGGTAGGTGGACGTGTCATATTCAGAAATGTGACTGAAACCTGAAAGGATAAATAATCTCTACATTCATTTTCCGACAAGTGGAATGAGATTGTTACCTATTTTATCCATGCTGACTTATTTATTACTCGTCAACTATATTCTTTTTCTGCTCACTTTAACTGTTCTCTAAGTCAAGATGGTTGTACTCAGTCTTCCCTCATTTTCCAGAATAGTAGCACCTTCACTCTTTTGTTAGTTTTTTGAAAGTTGGATTTGTTCAAAGCGAACACGCAAAAGTTGAGTAATCATAATGATTGAAAGTGTGAGTCATTAAAAGTTTCGTGAGATTGATCCAACGATTGTTCAATGTTCACTCACCTTTATCATTGACGTTTATTAGAAAATTCCTTTTGACTGCTAACGATTCCTCTGAAATAATAAAAATGAAAATAGATGGTAAAATACCTGAATATCGATTATCTACTTCTTTCAATCAATGTACGTTTTGATACGGACTGCTTTCTCAAACAAGTTAACATCTACATTTTGAGAATAAAATAAACCGGTGTAGCTAAGCGCCCAATCATCTCTTAGGAGGACATTTCAAGAAGTATTACGAATTTATCGAGATGATCAACCTTTTAATACAATCAACTGAGAAGAATATTTCGCTTCATTAAAATTTGTTCTAGAAGCTTTCCACTTAGAAATAGACGTTCAATACCTTATCGACAATACATCGTCAAAATCTTTTCATGAGATTCTGTTATTCGTCAATTCTGATTTCTGACCGAAATAAATGTATGTCGCGTTGATGTTTTAAGTGTTCTTATATGAGTTATTCGTACTGTACGAGAGGACATGTTATGGCTGTTCATTAGTTAACTGTTTTGGAAAGTGTTAGGATTCGAAGTGCAGTATCATATCCATATAATCACAAAAATAGTCTCACATAGTCGATGATTCACAGACAACAAATCACAGACATTGAACTTTCATGGATAAAGTATGTGCTAGAAAACCTTGATAGTTAAAAGACTTCAATAATTCGAACCTACTCCTCTAACAACATCGCTCACCATTGCACAAGTGGTCAGTTTACCACGAAATATGGTGTTGATGAGATATCTTCTGTTTTGTTGTTTTCATAGACTGGAGGGTGAGTAATTTTATTTCTGGCAATTTTGTCACTTGGATTATCAATCCAATTCACTCAATGTGAATATTTTCTAAACAATATCTCGTTTATTTTAGGGCTAACCTTCAAAACGTACTACACACAGACGTTCTGGTACAAAAATCACACAAACCGAACAATCACTGTGTATTGGTTAACTTTCGTGTAATAATCAAGCAATATACTGAGGCATTCATACAAAATAAGTGCGAGGAAAGGAAACAAAACAAACTTTAAATGAATAGAATAAAAGCTCACCCTCATTGGAAACCATCGTTTCAGATTCTTGAACATTTTGTGCAAAATTTTCAATACCTCCGAAGTAGTCGTACACTGCTCTGGTTAAAAGTATGTTACCTGTTTTTATTTGATGAATAAATGCAACATTATTGATAATTTTGCAGTGAATAAATAAAGAGATTTTGAAATAAATGAAAGAATTCAATCATTTGCATGAACTGTATTTTGTTTGTTGTAAGAGGCCAAACCTTTGACAGTTCGAACGAGAACAGATATTCAAAGACGT
Source organism: Schistosoma mansoni (assembly GCF_000237925.1). Taxonomy (NCBI): domain Eukaryota; kingdom Metazoa; phylum Platyhelminthes; class Trematoda; order Strigeidida; family Schistosomatidae; genus Schistosoma; species Schistosoma mansoni. Next base: position 65,449,318 of record NC_031495.1, on the reverse strand, counting down.
TTTTCATGTAACAAGGAACCTCAAACTGGTTTACTGAAGAAGTTGAATCAACTTTGATTCATGAAGAGAAATTTGATCAAGAAAACTCAGTCATAATTCGAGATCAACGAAATTTATTAGCTTACCATCAGAGTAAATACAAACTTCATGGATTAGAGTATCGTAGAATCGAAAGGAGAATCTCGGTGTAACAAACTAAAATGATGCAAACATATGGATATGTAGTTCTATTGAAAAATAAATTCAACTCACGTATGAACCGTAAATTTTTGGATAACTGTCGGTGAAAGCTGGTTGAGGCTGATGAAGACGAATCCTCATTGAATAATTATAATGAAGAGACTGGAGTATATGTATTAGAATTTAATTGACATAACTTACATAACGGTACGAATCATTTTCAAAAATGATATTCTCATAGTTCAGCAAATTAGGGTTTTCGCAAATCTCATGGCAGTCGAAATATCTATATGGCCAAATGATGATCAGATGAAACGATAACCATAGACTACGCAAAATGGTATTTCTAAAATGATCGAGATGAACAAATCAACGGTATCTCATTGTATCAAAATTTGCACAGAAATCTTATGTTCATTCAGCACTTACCTCATCTTCTCGTGTAAAGTTATAAATGAAATTTTGATAGAACTTGTCAGGTTTATATAGACTTTTGAAGTATTTGTTTGTTTCTTCGTGATTCGATGGTTCAAAGTGACCATTGGAAAAATCTAATTTATTAAAATCACACGTTCATTGACAACCAATCATGAAGGTAAATGACCTCATCTTTATCCAATACGCTTCTGACTGTTGAGATGATTAGCTGAAATTTATCGGCCGTTGACCCCTGTGATTGACAATATTTCAAAATATGCGGTTGCCCAAGTTGTTATTCAAAATTTGTGCTTATGTGTCTACGAACAAACAGTTTCTTATCTGGTATAATCTATTGACTGATCGTCACCGATCAGTAGTTTTGATTTGATTGGATGAAATCGAAGTAGCACAAACTGTTTTGATTGGTAAGTAATAGCTACCCTTTTACCCATGAATTCCATCGTCGTTCATTATGAAATTGTAACTTTTAAAGAAAGTCATATCTATTCCTTTTGTTAACATATTATAACACTGATTGTCAAAAAGTGTCTAAATGAAAAAGGATAATCTATTCAAATTATTAACGCAGAAATGGATGTAATTGTATTCAGTTATGTTGATTGAGCTTTCGAAAGAATGTAATAGAAGAAATAAAATGCATTTTACTGAAAGTGAACTGTTGAAAATGTAGAACGACATCTCCCTCATGACACAGATTTGAAATAACAACAGTGATTATTGTATCTGAAAATTGAAAAGTTTAACAATACAGAAGTGGAGGACTGATTCGAATTCAGTGTTTCGATGAATGATTACCATGCATCATTTGAACTTGTATTGATTGTAATCTGTGTCGAAACATACGAGAATTTCACTGTGATAAGATAATATCAAGTGTATAATTAACTCACACTAAACATAGAATTCTGATGAATGAATAAAAGTCGGTACTTCCGTAAGTGAATAATAATTTCAGCAAACTGAGATGGGAATATTTGTTTTTTGCATGATATTGCAAAAAGGTTTACCTCCCGACTCAGTGGGGTTGTATTGATTTACTTGAAAATGATGTCGCACTAATCAAAATGTTTTCTCGAGTCTCACGGTCTATTGTCGAAAGAAACGCCTTTGGGTAATTTCGTTAATTCATCAATACCAAAGTTGTTTTCAATGGTACATTGCTCATTCTATGCTGTAGACAAATATCTAATCAGCAGAGGAAACGTATCTGTGTATGTAATAGTGTTAATGAGTGACTGTGTTCAGGAAGAGTATGACGGACATTATTAATTATTCAGTGCAGTGTCTCCTTATATCTACCTGTGTATTTGACATATTTTTAAAAGCGAATGTGTTGTAAGTACGCGATACGTTCAGCAACCTAAATGGGCTACACGCTGATGTAGTTACGCGACATCAACACTTACATTTTGTTAGTTCATGCATATAACCCACTATTCTCTAATCGTCTTATTAATCATTTCAAAAGCTTTCAAATGAATGACTTCGCTGCATCGTGAAGAATTCATAAGGCAGTAAGGTAGGTCTATGGTGAACGTTTGAGGTCATTAATAATATGATTATGAATAGACATCTAATATCCTGTTGAAACCTGACAGTTTTTTCTTAATGAATGTCAACCATTCATTCTATTCATATTTTTCTCCTTGTATATCTTTCAATAGAAGTCGCACAAATGTATTTGTAGATGAATAAATGGGGAAACAGTAGTCTGTGGTAAAAAAGAGGAGTTCCACAAAGTTATCAGAGACCATCAAATCCATTAAAGAATAGCTCGATTGGAATAAAAACAGACTGATGTGGACTTTGCAGATTTGGATACTCTAAGTAGGGGAAGTAATTTCACCTGTTTTCCATCTTCACGAGCTAGACGAATATTCACCGATGACGTAATTGATAGTGATGGGCTGAATTTAATTTTATAAACCATTCGGGAAAATGCTACTTAACAATTTCAATCATTGAATGTAGTCAGAAATGAGGATGTTAATTTGAATGAACTTTCACAGTTACGAAGAATCTTTTACTACAGAATATCAAACTCAAGGTAGATATGGCATCTTGCATTTCAGAGGACAGACTATGCAGATCTTTGAAAACTACATTCTATTCTACACGAATATTCGTCAAGGTTAGAACGAATAGTTTGACAGGAATTGGCCGCCGAGTATAGAGAATTCATTATATGTGAAAAAATTATATTTGAAATAGTCTCAGCGATTGAAATTTAAATAATTCCAACGTTTCGTCCAGCTAACTTGTCTGGACTTCTTCGGTTCAGTCAGGAAAACGCGTTTCAATATCACATATAATCATCAAATCTATTTGATTTCTTCCAAATTATTATGTATTTTCACATAATGTATTTTCTATTCTGCTGAATTCCAATTTGTTTTCGTCAGAAAAAAACGCATTAGGACAGTCTCAAGAAACAATTAGGGCTTAGGGGTTCCTAAACGCTCCACGGAGATAATGTGCACCGAAGGCACAACTGATGATGAACTCAATGTAGTCCGGAGAACACTTTTGGAGAATTTCATTGAAACTAGGTTAATTGACAATGCTGACTAGTGATGAGCAGAGAGACAGAAATGCCTGATTTCAGTTTCGTAATGGTTATCCTTGATTGTTTGTTATTTCAATTATTAGTATTTCCTCCCTTCTATTTTGAAAACTAGATAGTCTTCTTTAACATATCTACTTCACTCGACGCAATGTGTTTGACGACAAAACGTTATGATTGTAGTGATCAAGTAGAAAATATTGTCCAACGAGGACAAATTATTCATGATGAACAATATTTATATGACCGGAATACAACACCTACTCCTTTCGTGCACTCCAAACTATCCACATCGACTTCAGTGACTTGACGGTTCAGTCAGGAATACGTGTTTCAATATCACATATAATCATCAAATCTATTTGATTTCTTCCAAATTATTATGTATTTTCACATAAGAATTATTTTTTCAAATATAACAATAGTGATAATAATATTGTACATAATGTTATGGTGTGATCTGTCTGTTGACCTCAGTTCTCTTCATTATTGAAATATGAAAGATTTTACTTCCTTGTTGTTTATCACCAGATTTTATCCGCATAATCAGACTATATGACATTTTCTTTTGTTTATTGAGCGTGATAAGAGTTTTCGAAATGATAATGAATGTCACTCCTTATCATTACATTCATATGACTATTGATCATCAATACAGACAGAACAAGATTGAATGAAATATTCATTTTACACACGACTACTACCACTAATAAAATGAAAGGATAACAGATATTTTCACCGTTGATTTAAAGACGGTCTTGATTCAGCTATGAATAAACATTGAAATCATCAACCATCTTATTTCAGATGTGTTGAATGATACTTGTCAAATAGAATCATCTAGTTGTTATGTCTTCAGTTTATCAATCCTTGGAGTTACCGTTTTAAACACTATGCTTTCACACTCGACTAAATAATGCGTCCTATAATTATTAACTATATACTGTGAAAAATCATCTGGATGACCATT
>NC_031495.1:65430508-65444964 GCF_000237925.1 Schistosoma mansoni | reverse complement strand
ACTTATTCTCAAGTTTCTTTAAGTCAACCGAGTTTTTGGGAACGTTTTTTAAACACTGTTTGTGTTCCTTCAACCTTACCTTCAATTGTCTGGATGTTTCTCCAATATAAGCCGCATTACAATCATGACAATTGATCTCATAGACAATATTTTGTTGTTCTTCCTTTGGTAACCTATGCTTAACCTTCACCAATGACGATCTTATAGTGTCACATGTTCTAAAATACACTCTTATATCATGTTTGTTTAAAATCCGTTTGATTTCTTCCGATGTTTAATTACGGTATGGTATGACTACAGTGGACTTCCAATCTTTCTGTACATGTTATAGTTTAGCTTTTCTTTCCTTTCTAACAATCTTCTTTAAAAACTCTTTTGGGTAGTTGTTATCCCTAAGTGTAGCTAAAATCCTATTCAATTCATATTGTTGGTCTTCTTTATCTGTAACAAGCTTCAGACTTCTGTCAATTAAATTTTTAACAACTGTGACTTTCGTACATAAGGCATGCGCCGAATCAAAATCTAAGTATCTATCTGAATGTGTAGATTTTTTGAAAATATTTATTTTCAACTTCCTATTATTAAGTCTTCGTTCAACCATACAGTCGAGAAATGACAGTTTGTGGTCATCAGACTCTATTTCCTTAGTTAGATTAATTTGTTCCGAAATGTTGTTAACATTTGCAAACAATTCTTCCAAATAGTCCTGTTTAATGATAACAAAAATGTCATCTACATACCGTAGCCAGACCTTTGGTGGACAAACACTTCTTGCGATTGCACTAGTTTCGAGTGAATGCATGAATAAATTCGCAACAATCGGAGAAACTGGTGAACCCATAGCTATACCTTCTTTTTGTCTGTATAGATCTCCTCGAAATATGAATAAGGTGGACATTAAACATAGTTCCAAACACTTGATAAACTCAGATGGATCTAACGGGCAACGTAAATGTAAATCCAAATCAGATTCTAAACAAGCATAAATAATATCCAACGCTCTGTTGATAGGTACGTTAGTAAATAAGGAAGAAACATCAAAACTTGCCATTACTTCATCTTCTTCTATGTCGATGGTATCAATAACATTTTTAAATTCTATTGAGTTTTTAATTCCATGAATAATCAATTTCTCATACGGTTTTAGTATCCTAGCTAAGTATTTCGCTAGGTTGTAAGTCGGTGAATTTGTGAAATCGACCACTGGTCTTAGTGGAGTACTGTCCTTGTGAATCTTCGGGAGTCCATAGAATCTACAAGGGTTACAACTTTTTGGATTTAGTATAAACCATAATGGCGTTCCAAGCCTGACCTTTAACGAATGTAAGATTTTACTTGTTTCCGCCTTAAGTTTATTGAGTGTAGTTCTGCTTTTTTCAACTTTGATTAGTTCATATGGTCCCTCTTGTAGATGTTCCTTTACTTTTTTCTCGTAGTCCAATTTGTTCATGATGACTGTAGTGTTACCTTTATCTGCTTTTGTAATGATAATTGTCTTATCATTTCTTAGTTGCTTTAATGCATGCAACTCATTTTTAGTCATATTAAATTTTTGTGATTTTTGACGTAATAACGCGGACATTATCTTATTCCTCAATTCATTCGCTGTTTCATTAGGAAGTATATTCAATGCTGGTCCAATTGCTGGTATAATATTGAAAGACGATAATTGTGGTCTATTTATATTGAAATTGAAACCCTTTTTAAGTAATGAAATTTCATGGGAGTTGAGAATTCTATCAGATAAATTAACTAACACTTTGCTAATATCTACTGTGTTCGATTTATCTCTAGTTTACCTCTGTTTGACGCATGTTTCAACATTTTTTCGAACTTTCTAATCTGTCGTAGTTTTGATGATTGATGATAAAACTGTTCTCTGAGTTTGAAAAATTCATTTATATTAGATTTTATTTTTTTCGGTGTGATAACGGACAGAATTTCATCGATATTCTTTACCCTTGAACGTAGTGACTCCAAATTCATAGTGGCTATGTGAATACGTTCCCTGATAAAAGTTCTAGCGGCTGTGATCGCCGCTTTGATTGAACGAATAGATTTGTCAGGAGATTTGACCAACAACAATTTAGGAAAAACATTTTGTTTTAAACATCGTAGATTAAAAATTCTATGATTGTACCAATTATGTATTTTCTTTGATAATTTAATTCGATTGGAAAATAATTTATACGAATATTCGTCAAGGTTAGAACGAATAGTTTGACAATAATTGGGCGCCGAGTATAGAGAATTCATTATATGTGAAAAAATTATATTTGAAATAGTCTAAGCGATTGAAATTTAAATAATTCCAACTATCCACATCGACTTCAGTGACTTGACGGTTCAGTCAGGAAAACGCGTTTCAATATCACATATAATCATCAAATCTATTTGATTTCTTCCAAATTATTATGTATTTTCACATAATGTATTTTCTATTCTGCTGAATTCCAATTTGTTTTCGTCAGAAAAAAACGCATTAGGACAGTCTCAAGAAACAATTAGGGCTTAGGGGTTCCTAAACGCTCCACGGAGATAATGTGCACCGAAGGCACAACTGATGATGAACTCAATGTAGTCCGGAGAACACTTTTGGAGAATTTCATTGAAACTAGGTTAATTGACAATGCTGACTAGTGATGAGCAGAGAGACAGAAATGCCTGATTTCAGTTTCGTAATGGTTATCCTTGATTGTTTGTTATTTCAATTATTAGTATTTCCTCCCTTCTATTTTGAAAACTAGATAGTCTTCTTTAACATATCTACTTCACTCGACGCAATGTGTTTGACGACAAAACGTTATGATTGTAGTGATCAAGTAGAAAATATTGTCCAACGAGGACAAATTATTCATGATGAACAATATTTATATGACCGGAATACAACACCTACTCCTTTCGTGCACTCCAAACTATCCACATCGACTTCAGTGACTTGACGGTTCAGTCAGGAATACGTGTTTCAATATCACATATAATCATCAAATCTATTTGATTTCTTCCAAATTATTATGTATTTTCACATAAGAATTATTTTTTCAAATATAACAATAGTGATAATAATATTGTACATAATGTTATGGTGTGATCTGTCTGTTGACCTCAGTTCTCTTCATTATTGAAATATGAAAGATTTTACTTCCTTGTTGTTTATCACCAGATTTTATCCGCATAATCAGACTATATGACATTTTCTTTTGTTTATTGAGCGTGATAAGAGTTTTCGAAATGATAATGAATGTCACTCCTTATCAATACATTCATATGACTATTGATCATCAATACAGACAGAACAAGATTGAATGAAGTATTCATTTTACACACGACTACTACCACTAATAAAATGAAAGGATAACAGATATTTTCACCGTTGATTTAAAGACGGTCTTGATTCAGCTATGAATAAACATTGAAATCATCAACCATCTTATTTCAAATATGTTTAGTGATACTTGTCAAATAGAATCATCTAGTTGTCATGTCTTCAGTTTATCAATCCTTGGAGTTACCGTTTTAAACACTATGCTTTCACACTCGACTAAATAATGCGTCCCATAATTATTAACTATTATACTGTGAAAAATCATCTGGATGACCAATTCCACATCGCGTTTTGTATCACGTTCCATATCAATCACTGTGACAGATTAACTCACGGTTAAGCAATACTGTGGATAGACATATTTCATTGTTCATCAAATGTATGTTTGTGTTGAATTTTGACATTGACTTTTTGATATTGAAATTCTTCGTAATTTCGCATCAAAACTGAAATGGATTTCTCCGTTAGGAAGCATTCGTAGATGAATATTCAATTAGTCTGTCAGGTATTTCTGTCTCAAAAGCCTACAATTCATATATTACATTGATATTATTGAGAAGATATTTTATTCGAGTTAGAGAATTTTCCGTGTATGTATTCTGTCGACAGAAAAACGTAAAGCTGTGTTTCACTGTGGTTAGTACACGTCAGTGAAGTGTAGCCTTACTTTTGAAGAAACCGATATCCCTTGTGCGATTTGAAATAATATCACCCAACTTTGCTGTATCAGAAAACATTACTACGTCACACGGAGATGATGATATTTTAAAGATAATTCTAAGCAAACTTGAACTGCGTTCTAAAAGATTCAGGCTCTAAACAGAAAAAAACCTATAGATCATCACAGAAGCAGCCTTTATCACAGTAGGAAAAAGGATTCTGTGAAAATCAATGGGTATACAGCTTCCTTAGAGTGTATTCCACCTCTGACATAATGCTTAAAAGCGGTTATCTTGAGGTTATCTTGAATAGTGCATGCTAGATAATTTATCAACGTATAGAAACTTTCATGCAACCGATTTTGTTTATGGTCATGCCCTTTAATCATGCCTTTTCATTCACGTACTTATCAGACAGTGTTTTTTGAACAATAACAATTCGCATATACTTTGTACTTTTATGACCACTACATCACATGACAGACTCTAGCCAAAACGTTGATCGCTTAAATATCACTCGATGATTCATACTCCTCTACAGATATGTATGCAATCAAACCCCAATATCAGCACTTGCATTGCCTTGCCACGCTCATATGCAATTCATCCATAAATTTACTTAAGTATTCACCTACTAATGCTTATTCACCTTTACTTCAATTTGGCGTGATATGCCTATGTATATCATAATAATATATATAATATATAGTGAAAATAATAATTTCAGAATTCACACCAGTTAACAGGCATGATAAAGTTGATATAAATAGCAACATTTGATGTAGAGAACAAACATGGTATGAGAGAATTTCAGATTTGCTAATTCTGTATTTGTTAAGTAGTTTATTAATGACATGTATCACGGCAATCCAATGCATCGTCAGGGAACTTCAAATTTTTCTTTAGTGGATAGCATGATGATGAATGAACGGTATTCTTTCAGGTTATTTTCACTGCCAGAACGAGTTAATGATAATTATCTTCTACTAGAGAAATTAAAATTAAAGAAGAGAGTTCGGAACTACGGAACAATGATTACAAAATGCTAAAGAAGGTAGTGCACGAGTGTTTCTGGTGGTTTTCTTAAAGTCAAATACAATGGCATAAACTGTCTTCGAGGTCAGCTTCCTTGAATATATCGAATTTCACAGAGAGATAATGGTGAATTTGTCAGGTACATTATAGATGATCACATTATTTCGAGACATTATTCGTTCGGTAACTTCACTAGCCATAAAATCGATAACAGGTTGTGTTTTGATACTGTCTTCAAGTTCCGCAGGAACTATGTCCTTTGACAAAAACAGTCAAAGCAGTGTCAGTGTCTTTAGTTCTTGGTCAAGATCATAATGCTTTAATAAAAAACCCGCAAGTTACTCCTTTTCAGAACGAATATCGCTTAATTGTTTATAGATGGTGTCTTATTCACTATTTATGTTATCGAGACTTCTAAATCTTCAGGTAGAACTCATTGTTAAATTAGAGACTGAGTCATTCAGCAGGAGGTGTGTTATACGTCCGCTCCTACTATTATCTACTTCAAAAAGAGTTGCAGAGCATGGGGTATAGGTTATAAACGAATTCTTATTATTTGGATAAATAGGGCATTTCCAGGCTCATTTATTTGTCAGTCGGACCATTTTACTTTAACATTTAATTTAAACGTTATTAATAAATAATGAACTGAGATTCAACGACATTTATTCACACATTACAAAAATTCAGCCTATTTGTAACGTAAAGTTCAAACGTACCGCTTGGATATCAGATCTGAGCTACCCGATAATGAAGTAAAATACCAGCTTCACATCACTCTCTGATTTCAAACACCTACGACGATTATAATAGAGCGGTTGCTGGAGTGATGGAATAACTATACAAATCCTTCACGGAATTGATGATCGCAATGTGAGAACACTAATCACTTTCTGACAATATAATCCAATCTCAAGAAAAAGCAACGCAATTCGTCTCTATCCGAATCATCATCCAAAATAGAATCTTAGTTGTGGATTTATTACACCATTATTTTACCTAAACGTACATTATTACATTATCATTATGAAATGTGATGACCATATTCATAATACATAACTCTATTTAACAAAATATTGTTATAAATGTGCAATTTAATAAGTCTGTTTTATATCATAAGTTGTCTATTGTGTTATTATCATTCCTTTTACTTGTCCGTGAGCTTTTTGACATTTGCATTATATTCCTGTAATGTTCAATTTGTTATAAACATGCCTTCCGATAATATAGTGTCAAGCTCACAGTAAACACCGTCCGTGAAGGCTCTTAATCTTCCTGTTCACCCGTTTCAAGGTCACCGTTCAGTAGCTTTGGTTTATTGGATTCGCAAATTATTTTCTGGCTAATCACAATAACTTTGAAAAGCAACAAATTTGGTCACTCATTTATTCATGTACCGACTATTCACCCGCACTAAATGAAGCCTTCAAAACTCGTCAGTGTCCCTCACCGTTATAACCTAGTATGGATTAAGTTATAGGTGAATGCTGGGAAATATCAATAGGCGAATGTCATTTACATTGTCATCTATTGCCTAGCATCAACCAAGTTATTTGCATATTCGGAAATGCATTCTCTCCACAATCATGACTATTATATAACTAGTTCGTGTTAAATGTTATTTCCTGTTTAATTTAGTGATGTGTTCTGTTTTGCCGGCATACAAACCAGGTATGTTTAAAATAAATGATTTGTATAGTGAATGCTGGCATCAGTGTTCTGAGCGTACTACAGTCACTATAACAGACAAACATGTTGACATTCAGATATTCTAACATTCGCTTGTTTACAGATCCTCAAACAGACATCCATTCCATGTTTATCTAATCCGATCAAATCATGATTTTTTAACACGGTATTATTTATTTCGGTACTTTCTAACCTGAAATATAGAATTCCATGAACACTGTAATTACATTACTGTCTCTGACTCTATCTTACCCATATTGATATCCGATAATTGACCTATCAATTTCATTTTATATAACACTATAGAAACGGAAGTATTCTTCGTCATCATCACCTTCAATTAAATTTCGAAGCTACTGTAAATAACTCCCGAAAATATGCCATTGGTGGTTGACATTTCTATTTTGACAATACACACATGGATATATTTAGTCACTCATGTGAGAATTCATTGACGTAGGCTGACATTTTACGTGAAACCTTTTACGGAATATGCTACTTGCCCTCTTTAAATATTGTGTGGAAGTGTCGGGTTACAGTTGACCATGATCATCACTTCAGACCAATTACATGTCATTTAATAGGATACATTTCGCAGTACGATATATATTAGATGGACAGTTGTAGATTGTAGTAAGGATATAATTATTGGTGATATGGTGGTATCAAAATAATACCGCGATCATGTAAACGTTTACAGGCGAAACGTGTGTGTTTTTAGTACAATTAAACAAAACGGTACAGTACAGTCCCACTGTTCTTCTAATCTTTCTTCTTGATTATTTGTTGCTGGGTTAGATGTTGCAGGGTGAGTGAATAAAAATCTTAAGGTGGAAGTTCAAGGCACTTGGAGGCGTTGGAGGGATGTAGAATGTTGTGTTTCTGTACAGAAGGAATCTCGTGCTTGGACGATAGCCACGGCAGGAAGATCAAGCACCGGGGAAGTAACTGCATTCACTTCGACTATGCAGCATAGTATCGCCAGCAAAGGTCAACTCGCCTTCGATGTGTCGATGGTTTGTTGTAGACTGTGAGATATGTTCAAAATGTCTGCACTCTCATAGTGAGTAGCCATCGGATTTTGTATGCAGAGCACACGTCAAAGCTTTATTGCCAGTGAATAGGATGAAATTTTGACCTTCTACTGCGGGCAAGAAATGTTTGACGGCACAGTAGGATGCTAGCCGTTCTCCACTGAAAGCGCTATAACTCGCCTCTGAGACAATGAGGCATCGTGAGAAAAATTCGAGAGGTTGCCAACTTTGTGCAATGTTCTGATGCCAAACGGCTCGCATGGCGAAATACGATTATTCATAGGCCACACTAAGCGTGGTTGATGGGCCAGGATGATTAGGGTATGTGGCTTGAGCTGAACACATTGGACCTCTGCAAATGTAGTATATGCAGCATCATTCAGTTCCGATATTCACTGATTACTTCGAAGTAAGTAAGTCAACCTGAGATGAGAGGTCAGCGAATGCGATCGCATTTACTCGCCTGCATATGTTGTAAATTATTAACTTGTATTTTAGAGTACAATCACTTTTCCTCATTTCGAATTGTTGTTGCAAGCATTATATATATAAGAAAGTTTCGACTTGAATTATGCAACACCTATGAGTAGACGGATTACAGACTTAACGTAATTGAAAAACTAGATAGTCTTCTTTAACATATCTACTTCACTCGACGCAATGTGTTTGACGACAAAACGTTATGATTGTAGTGATCAAGTAGAAAATATTGTCCAACGAGGACAAATTATTCATGATGAACAATATTTATATGACCGGAATACAACACCTACTCCTTTCGTCTACTCCAAACTATCCACATCGACTTCAGTGACTTGACGAATCAGTCAGGAAAACGTGTTTCAATATCACATATAATCATCAAATCTATTTGATTTCTTCCAAATTATTATGTATTTTCACATAAGAATTATTTTTTCAAATATAACAATAGTGATAATAATATTGTACATAATGTTATGGTGTGATCTGTCTGTTGACCTCAGTTCTCTTCATTATTGAAATATGAAAGATTTTACTTCCTTGTTGTTTATCACCAGATTTTATCCGCATAATCAGACTATATGACATTTTCTTTTGTTTATTGAGCGTGATAAGAGTTTTCGAAATGATAATGAATGTCACTCCTTATCATTACATTCATATGACTATTGATCAACTCAGGAGTAATCATTCACAATTATGAAAGATCTTGCGGCACAAATTTGCAAACCTGAAGTTGAGAACTAAAAATGTAGACCTCTGAGATAATAAAAAACTCATCAAATATTATTGCTCAGTAAATTCACAATGGCGCTTGATGATCATGCAATGTTATGGATGATAAATATCTCACCGTTTATCTATCTGAACCCCAGTGGTAACGACTTCTCATTCGGATCTAACGATCTTTCTTGGTGTGCTACGTGGTTTCACAAACAAAAATGAGCTAAAGTACTTGTTTGAGTCCACTCTATTTTCTTAGACAACGTTTACACATCTAATCAGCGTACTGAAAGTAATCAACTATAAAAATGAGACATCTGAGATAATAACTCCATACATCTGCATAGATGAGAGATAACTTTGGATTCGAAATTTCTGTAAAGGACCAACAAACCAAAACCAACAGACAACTCTTTTCATAAATCGTTCGGTATCTCAATAGCAATAATAAGCTATTCAGAGATAAACAGTGTGGAACATTTCAGAATTACTGCTAAACATGTGTTCATGGTCTACAGGATTTGAAAGGTCGATCAATCAATTTTAATATCATGATAGTAGGCAATCAAGTAAGCGAACTGCTCTTTAAGATGTCAGCTCAAAATAGTTCTCGTATTATTTATTCATTCATAAATCGTGTTCCGATAAACGGAAAATGGTATAGAACGTTTAACAAAGCGGTTGAAACATGAATTAAACATTCAGCAGACTTAAACTTTAGTTGAATGTTAAATAACGGTTATTCATAAGTTTTTCCGAAATTTACATTCAAGAGCCTGAAGACTCTATCATTTGAGTACAAATGACCTTGCATCAGATATGCATAAACACTGTAATTATTACTCATCTAGTATCAAATGAGTTCAGTTATCGTTATCTTGAAGATATGTCTGTATCCTCACTTCATCAAGCTAAGGAACTATCAATAATATTTCCGGTTTGTTTGATAATGTAATTTCCTCCTAATTTTGCAACAGTATCGAAATGTATGTCTCCATAATGAAGCATTTGTCGAAGAATCCGTTGATAGCCTGCCAATTACGTTAGTCTCCATCGTCAGCAGCATCACAAAGAGTTGCACAGTGGCTCCTTATCATGTGTGATTATGAAATTTCGCTACAATAATCGCGAAGATGATTTTGCGTTAACAGCTCAATATACAGTCAGATTTGGAATGTGAATTTTCGAAATGTAATCCGATTTAATGTCTCAGAATTGTCTTCAGCTGTTCATTGACATTACGTTCACTGTGATAGAATACTGGAGTTATCTGTGCTGATCTGTTCATAAATGCTTATAAATAGGGAGTGATAAGCAGCTAAAAGTAGAATCTTGACGTACACTACGGTACATCAAGAATATTCGTGAAACGAGTTGGTACAAGTAAGTGAGACATACAACCACTTATGAAGCAACTAATACTCTCAGTGTGATTCAAATACATAGCACAAAATTTTGAAGAATAAAGATTAACTACTCCAATAATCTTACAAAACTGGTATCTAACTCGACAGTAATATTCATGTGTTTTGATTGTCCAGCAATAGAGTAAATATGGAATATTGTCAGTGACGTGTTTCGCTACAAGAATCGCGATATATACTATATCTCGTTTAATATCCGGAATAACCTCCCCATTTTGCTGAATCAATAATCGAATTTTTGACATTCTGTTTGTCCAAAAGGCTGTTCCACAATAATCTGTTGCGGTAATTATCTTCTAAACTACTTAGATCTGTAACCTCATAATTTTACTAAGACAGGCTCTCAGTTTATATATGTAGCACAAACTGAACCCACTATAATTATTTTACATTATTAATCGACATTTGTAAATTCATTTATCATACAAGGCTATCTTTCCGTGCAATACTTATGTTAAAATTTACACAACGTACTCCTTTATGTTCTACTTCGTTCTCACACATTTACAGACATACATACTACATCTTCACCAATATCTTCTTGATATTGTCATCTCCTTTTTTTGACACTTTCACCAATCTTCACGATACATCCACTTTTGTGTTAGGCTTGGATTTTAATTTCTGGAATCCAGCCCTCGAAATTGATTTTTTTCACTCACTTATATTTCCAAAATTTTGTTCATTCCATCTGCTATACGCAACTTTCTTATTATGCCACAAAAGAACATAGAACCCCTCCTTCTAGACGTTTAGCCAAACTTACGAAAACGACACAATCTAACACTGCTACCGACAGATTCGACGAGATGAGCTCCGCTGTTCGTCCGGAATGGGACAGGCCTATGCGAGTTGTCTCGATTTCAGATGTGTTAAAGACTCTGTTGTTAAATAACGATGATAATCACAACTGCAACCATATGAATAATAAAAAGGGTTGCAAGTTGACATAAATATTCTCGATCCGCTCAAGTATCACATCAACCTCAACCTCATAGACTCCAGAGCAATAGATCGACATAAATAAATTCCTCGATCGTGATATGCACTCATCGAACTTCAGATCATTTGAAGACGCTAATGAGTTCCATCTTCTTTCAATTAATCGACACCAAAACAGATTTTCAAGGATATTAAGATTTGCTCAGATAGAACACCATGCCAGCGAAAAGCGGGAAGAGTTAGCTACAGACTAAAAAGATTAAACTCCCGAACGCATCATAATCCCGAATGTCGAAAAATGAAGTCCGGCTCTCCGAGAACATCTAAGTTTACGACTATGCAACCACCAAAAAACTCACCTGAATCTCTTCAACTCCAAAACTCAAAAGAAAATAACCCCGATGTAGGTGGTGCCTATTATTTTAATATTGCTGACTTCGATTCAACTCAAAGTAATTGTACTTATTAGGAATGGGATAACACAGTCCGAATCGCTGTTAGTGAGACAACTGGTTACAGTGACCGTGCAACGAATAATGGGGAAACTGGTCATTACAATTTTATAACTGACCACACACATAACGTCAATATATTTGAACCTTGCAAACCATTGCAAGCATGTATAGCAGTAGACGATCTAGAGCATGTTCCACATACGTCAAGCATAAAACTTAATCTGAATTGTTAATAGACACCTGATTGCACACTCAGACCTGATAGCCTTCTTGACCCGGCTCCCAATATGTACACTATTCTTTTATCACATGTTATACACGATAACGGTGAGAAGCTTTCTTGCACTTCCAACGGCTTTTTTGCAGGCACTAGTATATATGTTTTAAAGGATGACAAATTCGATTAATTCATTTCCCCTCGCAACACAAGTCTTACATTATTCAATTATACGAATATTTAGGAGACCACCAATTGTGGTTTATACTCCAGCCTGCTTCACCATGATAATTCTGAATTTCTTATTATTTCCTTCAATGCCCGCTCTTTGTTCAATAAAATTACTCTTCTTCAAACCATTTTATTTCTTATAAATACAACTATTGTACTTATCACGAAAACGTGGTGCAAATAATCTATATCCGATTACTCCTTGCATATAGATAACTACGTGCTCATTCGAACTGATAGATGTCATGAATAAAGAGGCGTGCAAATTTACGGATAAATCTCTGAATGCTATAGACGAATCCATTTGGGTTAATGTAAACTGCGAATCTCAAAATTATCTACTATTTAGATGCATATACATACCACCTCTTGCAGTCTCTAAGTTCGACAGATTACTAACAAACATCTTTTCCATTGCTTCACACCAACCATATGCTGTTAAAATCATCGGAAGTGATTTTATTCTGCCCAAAATTACATGAAGTTCGACTTCGGTTCTAGGTCGACTTGACAAGTAAGTTGAAACACCAGAACTTTATACATTAGTCCAACAGGTCCGGAAACCATCTAGAAAGATTAATATACTTGATCCACTGTAAACAATCAACATAGATTCTATTTCAGTGCATTTCAGACATGAGCTTTTAGGAGTGATTAAAGAGTTGTATTGAGTAAAAGTCATTCTTTAGACACCGTACAATTGAATTTTAAAGCTGCAATGATGTTCAAGAGTATACACTTTCATCAACAAACCAGGAAACGGATTGAATTTCTTATTCGTTGTTTACCTTGGGAAACTTATTTTACCGCAAACAATATTGAATTACGCTTCTGATGAACACCACAACCAGATATACTGCCTTGTTGGTTCTGCTTTAAATATTCGCCACGTGGCGTAAATTGCCAATAGGAGCCAGAATACTTTTGAAATTTTCAAAAGAAAGTTGAGGAAATCGAAACGCCTCCACCACCAGCAGCATAAAGATCGGTATGCACTTCAGAGTATACTTATTGTAATCGACAGAAGTACTACATCTAAACCTGAGTATTTTATGAATATAGGAAATAAGGTCCCTGATAATCAAAGCTCGGAATTATCAACACGTCAGCTTTTAAAATCCTTTGTGAAGTCAAATTATCTTGACACGACCAAATTCTTCATAAGTGACAAAAGCATTGTTGATGACCGGGATATTATTTGTGAACAGTTCAACCAGCATTTATCACAGTCATACAACCCGGCCACTGAGAGCTTTATCAATGCACTTCCAATGCTGACATCCAGACACATATCAAAAATTGATTTCATACCCTTCAAAATGAAGCAGGCCATAGCTGTCCTGAAAAACTCTTATGACGAAGGACTTGAAGGGATTTCCTCATCACTTGTGAAAAATGGTAGTAGACAATGCCCATTATTTTGTTTAAAACCTTTCAACCTATCTATGGAATATGAGGCCTATCCATCTGCATGGAATACATTTTTTATCACCCCTAGATTCGAAACGGGATCACTTAGTGATATTGTTAACAATGGGCAAATGAATTTGACATCCGTGCTATCAAGATCCATGGATAAAATCGTATATAAACAGTTCATACCATTTTTGATTTGGGCTAATCTGATTAGCTCATTCCAATATGGGTTTATGAATAAACGCCAATGCTTCACATAACACGTGGAACTTTTTGATCAAATAACGCAGAGAAAAGATGTTGGTAAGTCAGTGATACTTCTCTACTTCGACTTTAGTAAGGTTTTTGATAGCGTCTCACACAAACTCCTTTTTCTGGACCTGTCTTCCTTTGGAATAATCTCATTTTATATGGACTGCAGTCTTTTGAAGAAGAACGTAACCAAATTGTCCGCTTAAGATCTTGTTACTCCAAACCTGTTAAAGTCCGTATGAATATACGACAGATGAATTTTGCTAGTTATAACTTCACCGGATTAAGTAATTTTAGAACGATAATCTTTAACTACTCAAATGAAATTTCAGTAGATGTTCACTACACAAATAATTGTGTTCATATCATTCACTGTATTATTATTTTTATTATTATTCAATTATTCGGTCGGTTAAAAATAAATTGAGTTCTCATTATAAAATAGAAATTGAAATAACAAGAATAATTGCCTATCACTGAATCTTTATCTCTAATTGAAATAATGGACCCCATCATAACAATAATGTGTATGACTGATGTCATCATCATCATCATCATCATCATCCGAATC
>NC_031495.1:65425789-65430308 GCF_000237925.1 Schistosoma mansoni | reverse complement strand
AGTCGTTGGATGCTTATTGTTTTGTAAATCAACCAGGTTTTTACTTGTCCACCTTTTCTCTGTCCACTTAAATTATCACTCTAAATTCTAATTAAAATAAATCACGTCAATGTGGACATCAGTGAGCATATTTTCATTTTTAAAAGTGCACATGTTTTTATGATAAACTAATACAGAAATATGTGGTAACTTCATGTCGTATCACCTCTACAATGAGTTTACATTAGAACGTCGGTATGTCATTCAAATAGTTTACATATTTGTTTTACATCAAGGTCAATTCAGTCAATATGATTGAATATTATTTTTACTAAACGGAATTATTCTTCAGTAATCCGCACTCACTTTTCTTGATTTAGTTTAAGGAATGAGAGTAACTCAAAGTAATCAATCAATCATTCAGATGATTTTCAATCCACTCTCTTTGTTGACATATTGTTGAGATAGATCATTTTAGAATTAACTATGTTTCAACTGTTTGTTTTTCATGAATTCCTCACCTAAGTTCAGGTTCTAGGTAAACTAAGAGGTGAAACCTTATTCAGAAAAGCTAACGTTGACTTACAACAATAATTGATAACATAATTCTAACCTGGATATTAATAATTAGACAAAAATTCAGCAACTGTCATACGCACTAAGATTGATGGAATGTGATTAAGGTTTTTAAAAAAATAAATTCCTTCAAAATTAATTAAAGAAGAATTGGACGTAAATGGTAAGCCATTTTCTCTACATTCAGAGCAAGCGTATATTGACTCTTATAGTTAATAGTTGATTTGGTTTTGTTACATAATTCCTTTTTTCTTCTCTTCAGTATTATTCTCGTGAATCACTTTTGGAGGATTTGATGATTCAGCCCAGATTAATCAAGTGAATGACATTATTAGCGCGAAGATTGAACTTTAGACTAAATTGAAGTAACCACTTAACTCACATCCGTCAGTGAAATTCATATTGTAGGCTTGAAGCATTAGGATAAAGAATTCAAATTTTAAATGTTCACAAGAAATAAAGATTCTTTATTCTCTTTGATCTCATCAAGAATTTGAGTAACATATTGTGGTTTGAGGATTGCCAAGACTTAGAAAATCATGACATTGAAAACACTCGAAGCACGTAAACAGGAATTAAAGTTAACTCGGACTTCATTGTAGTCTCCGAGTTTGGTAAATATTAAACTACTGAGTTCAATAGTTCAAGAATGAGTTTCCATTTTGTATCTATGTCTGGACTAATTCTCTTTCATTACTTTTACATATGTCTACGCTAACAGAATTCCAGTTAGTTTTGTTTGAAGCAAATCTCGCTTGTTCATTTATCGAAGTAAAAATCGTAGATTACTCACCAAATCCAGAATACATTGAAACCTGACTCAATAGGAGATGTGACTGAGTTATTTTCGGATTACAATATTATAATTATAGTATCTATACCAAAAACTCAACATTTATGGTGGCTTCTGAGTTACAATATCCTGGTCAAATATAAAAAATTGATTCAAACGTGTATCCAACAGTGTATTTTCTGAAAATTATTTCCACAAGTAACTAAAAAACTATCACTGAACGGTTTAATATTGTAACATCTCAGTAATTCACACCAAGGAACTTGCACAGACACGAACATGCAATCCATGAGCACTATGATAAACTGTCATTCTTCCATGATCCCATTATCGAATTTTCAAAGACGGTAATTTGGTTGTTCAAGCATCCTTTCAATGTTTGTAATCATTTTATTTTTAATTATAAGTAGGTATTAACTTCACCTTTGAAAACAATACAAAATAATAGGAAAAAGCTTTTCCAACTACAAAGAAAGGCGAATAGCTGGAGCTGAACCGGTTTAGATAAATTCAGATACTTACTTAAGTTGTATTGTTTTCTGAAAGCTTACTTGGCAGGAATAATGTGATTTCACTGGTTTTACTATCATCGGGGTCTATGGTTAAGTAATAAGAAATAAATCACTCAAATTATCAGGATACAAATAGCTTCCAAGTTTGAAGTCACAAATAGACCACTTGTCTGCCAAAAACCAGCATCATTACAAGTAATAAGTGTTATTACATTAGGAATCATTACTTCGAGTGACCATCATCACAATCAAATAGGGCAATAAAATAATGCGAGTTACGCCCAAATACACTTCGGTAATTCGATTTCGTAAAATGTCTACAAACCTCGACATCAACCAGTAATATTGATATATTTTTCCCAATCCTTCTGATAAAGAGTCACTTTTTAAATATGGCGATTGGTTTGTGTTTTTGCTCAACTCGAGTATTCAATTTATGTCTCATGTTGTCATCATTAACCTAAGTGACAAATTAGATTCATTTCACATGCGACCAATGTATGAACGTTACTTGCTAACATACCAATAAGTTCTTTAGGCATGATTTGATGGAATAAATTTTTTAATCTTTCAAATGTTTAGTGTCTAACTTCACTTCATTAGTGTAATGGGAATTCAGTTGTTTATTACGTAACTGAAAGACCAAATACTGTTAATACTGTTAATTGATTGTAGATTGCATTCCTTTAACTAGTTTATTTTTATTTCAAATTTTGTTCATTGACATTTCTCTAGAACAGTTAACACTGAACTTAACTAGGTTCTTTTTTGTTGAGTAGTTTTTAGTGTTTCCTCCATGGAATCACATGCGTTCAATTTTGGTGGAATTTGGAATTCCAATTCATTCATCAATCCCAGTTTCACTTCTGCTGGCACGACTTAAGAGTGTTTGATGCTTATAAAAAAGTGCATGCTGAACTGTTCCCAATATGTTGATCATTTCGCTTGAAAGTTACATGGGTACAGAAACTCAACTCTCATCCTAATTGACTAAGATCGAAAAAGTCATTGTTGTTAGGTTATTCCAATGGCGGTTTCGACTGTAACAGAGATTACGTTGGTTACAACAGAAATTTGCTGATTGATACAAATCTATAAAACGATCAATTTTACATCATCTTGTTTTGAATTTCATGTCAATTTGTTCTTGAACCGTTCATTGTTGAACTGCCATTGAAAACCTTAGCTGTTTTCTCTTAAAACGTGATCCCGCTTGCAGGACCATTGATGGTCACTGCTGAGAATTCAAAATTCAGGACCGAATGGCCTTCCTGTGCTTTAAGGTTTTCAATGGTTGTCTAACATTTGTCAATTCATAACCTCAATCAAAATGAAATTTAAACTTGTGATCAATAATAACCAGCTATCACATAACTCATACTTTTCATGCGAAATTAACTGTGTTTGAGTAATTCTAATGGCAATCAGATTCTAGAAGAATGTTATCAATCGTATCCATGGTTATCAATGAAATATTTTTTGAAGCAAATAAACCGACATCTTATCGTTTCTATCTCGGCTCGTCCAGAACCAACATATGGCGACATGGAATAACATATATCTGAATATTAGAAGGTAGATGACAAGCATAAATTTTCTATTACCATGATGACAACTAACATCAAAAGGTGAACTTACAATGATCAGAACTATTTGTTGATTGTTTTTGTTTATTTAACATTAACTCTTTGATACAGATACATCTACATCTAAAATAGAGAGAAATGAGCGCTTTATATTACACTGCTACCCTCCATTCATCTCTGCTTATCAAGCCTGTTATATACTCTCTTTGTCGAGACCATTTTCACAGTATGCACATATTCCAAAACAGACTAACCGATTGCAATTCTAGGCATCAGTGGTAAGATTTGATTAATGTTAATAAATTATCATCAATCTACTTTCTTGCGGCTTTCAATTTAACCTTCGCATACAGAAGGAAAAAATGTCAATCCTCTCATTTCCATTGTAATATAGCTGTCTTATATTATTTAAACGTTAGTTAATTACATTATCTCCTTAATGCATAAATGAAAACTCCCAATGACATTCACTCGGGATGTTAACTTTTATTCTGTGTGAAATACATACCTTGATTATTACTTATTTATTAGCCATTTATGTTTATTTATTACCTATTTATGATGATTGATAACTTCACTTCTATATTTTCATGACTTTATATTCAACATAAAGATCTAAAGTGATCTTACCCATTATGTTGAAGAAGTTGTTTCCCCTTCTTGTTTCTTATCCTAGTTCAAACTAAACTCCACTGATTACTGTGTGTAAACGAATTTTTAGAGTAATAATGTAAATTCAAGTCGTTTCCAACTGATGAGAACCTTTGAAATATAATGAATCCATGTTATTTAGTATATCTTGTCTTTCTAGCGTTACTTTGATTTAACAAGAGATCAGAATCACAATTGATTGATCACTGGGTGGTGATCAATGTCATGCGTGTCAAGTCCTTCTTAGTGCTGATCGAATGCTATCGATCAAGTTGCAATGTGGCCACCAGTCTAGGTGACTCGACACTGCTTGCACTATATATATTGAGGTAAGATGGTGGTTGGAGGTGGTCAAGATTACAGGTACACCTTGCTGACGAGTGCCAAGTAGTACGAAACCCGAATCCAGGGTTCCCTGTTGA
>NC_031495.1:65342828-65425589 GCF_000237925.1 Schistosoma mansoni | reverse complement strand
TGCTGATCGGATTTCTGTTTCTTTTGTACAGTACAATAGTTAACTAATTATCACTAAAATGCACAAAAATACTGTTTTTTTTTATGATCTATAATTTGTGAACATTGCTTCAAACTTCAGCTTCAAGTGGTCCAACTGAAAAGTCATTATCACTAAATTTAAGTCAAATCAATGGTGAGATATTTATCAGCTTCGCAGTTAACTATTCACTAAGCATCATACATTAGCGTCATTAATAATACCGTCATTAATAGATTTTTATACGTAGAAATGTATTCAGATTCTTATCATGTCAATGTAAACATCAGGTCATAAGATTAGTATAGTTATAGAAAGAATTCTTTACAGGGGGTTCATTATAAAAACATTTTTATAATCGCTTGTAATTCATAAATGGATGACGTTTAGAATTCGATAATGTGTCATATGAATTTTAGCGAAACTATCTTTAGAAAAAAACAATCTTATTAGTGACTATTGTTTCGTCATCATGTTATTCCTACTGTATTTGGAAGAGAATCCGTCTTGTAGGAGCAAAAGAAATATCTTATTTATTGGAACCTCACTGAGCATTTTTCACATTTGATGGTCTCACTGTATTCTCGATGTTTAAATCCTTGTTACGAACAATTACTTTTTGATACACGTAAAATACTATTAAATGATGTATTAAAAAATATAAATTTTTTTATGTGAAATGATAGGTCTGCAATTTAACTTTCTTTATGTATGTTGACAACTTTTCTATCGGGTGGAGTTGAGGGTAATAAAATTCATAAATTTCTGTTCCTTATTTTCCCAGAAATCACTCATGTGATTAGTGCGTTCTGCCTTTTTCCTATGTGATGCAGACTAATTATATAGTCACTGTCAAAATAACACCCTTCCCATTTTATTGGTTAAGGTCCATGAACAGTTATTTTAGTCAGTTCATCATGTTTGGAAAAATAAATTTTCTAAGCATCCAGCCTAATATGACGGTTAATGGTACTTAACTTCTGCTGGTGAGCTAACTGTTCAACAATCTAAATGTTCATCAAAAACTGTAAGTCGTAAAACAACTCAATGCTAAACAGTTAATTCTATGAGAAGTAGAGTTAACTGATGTGGAATGCTAACATAATTCAAAATGTAAAGTATGTGCACAAGTATAATACTATAACTAAAAATTTAACCGAGAAATTGAGTGCCGACATATTAACCATTTTGTTTACTAATAAAGTGATAATATATATGTATGATGAAATTATTCATGAAGTCCCATGCAATGATAGTGAATAACAGGATAGTAGATTGTAATGTCACTTAAAAGGAATTACAGATATAAACATTGATTACTGTTCAAAGAGTTCATTTGATCTATCGTGTTTCTCAGTCTTACTCTACTTCACAGAAAAATTTTGACGTCTTAGAACAAGCGATAATCTTAACTATTTATATTATTCACGTATATACGGGACTACGTTTTTTCAGTTATGTGCAGCCATTCACAGATTATCCCGCCAAGGATAAATTCGAATATGACTTAATTATCAACTGAATCACTGGACGGATAAATGAGATAAAAATAGGAAACATTCGAAACTGCCCATTTGTCAACTATTGAACAAATTAAATGCGTAGACATTTAATACCACTATCTCGTTTAGAGAAATGCGCTCTTTGTTACACTTTTAAATACCATCAGTACTTACAACATCGAAAAATCGACGACCTAGATTCGTTTATTTACCGCTGAGAAAAGTAGCTTTCCAGACAACCATTCACTTCACGATGTGTCTCTGCTGCACCTCCAGTCTCAATGGTATACATAACTAACCTCTCAAAATAATATACTGAAAAGTGATGATAAACAAGGTTCGATTGACTTGGAAGTTTCAATCTTCCAAATAAACGTGATCACACATCCGAAATATCTTGGGCGATTATTTTCTTTCTACTATTTTCATATACAAAACTAACGACAACAAAAACTGCAGTTCAGAAAATTAATGAAAGATGAATCGTATTCCTCTGTTAGGCTTTGAAATGACAGAAGCTAGGGTCTTTCTCGTATGCTATACGCAGTAACTCATGATTATGACTCACGAACCGTCTTGTTACTGCATAAAACCCTTCTATCAGTCGAACAAATATAAAAGAATTTGTAACCACTACCAACAGGCTTTTTAAACATATGGATAAAGACTTTACTTCAATACAAACTCCCGCTGAGTTTTACTCGTTGTTCGCTGGAGATGGCATTTCCTTTCACATACATGTTTTATACAAAAATAATTTGGATTTCCATTACTGTCTCGTATTGTGAAGTGGCGGAAGTAACATTCTTGTAAGTTCTCAGTTGTCTCAGGAGTGACGCTCCCGTCTAAATTCCTACAGCAACGAACAGCTCTCTGAAATTCATATCAGTCTCATTATCTGAGTTAGACATGGCTGACAACAAAGCTAACTAGAACTGACATCGCCGAACTAGATTGGCTACTTCTATGGGTCCAATAATAGGCATTTCACTGGAGGCTAAAATGACGTTCCTAATTGGTGGGTAAACGGTTTAGATGAACAGTGTGGAGTAGAATATATTAGAGTAAAATATATTTTATACCCTTCCAGTTTGTAATCTCGACTTATTTACTGAACTAGTGTTCCATCGATCAACAATAACAACTCACTCTGTTAAGTTGATTAATTATCTTGAAAATATATGTAAAGCATATTCATGATACTGCTAACCACATCATTCGTAGGATTCACGTGAAGAGGAGATTTTTGTTGTCACCATTTACGAACGGTGTAAATAAAAACTTCGAACATTACTCGTATGATTTGATTAACAAAACAGTGTTTTATTACTTGGATGTGTAAACCGTTTGATATTTGATCTAATGGTTACTTGAACAATAAATGAAATTAGTGTTCTACTGAATTAGGCATTTAATTATAAATAATTATGCCCAGGTTTTCAAACGGCTACAAGAATATCGGAAAATACTCTGTTCGATTGTGAAGAGTTATCGGTACTCGAAAACTATGATCAAAAGCTAGATGTCATCTATAGACACTTGTATGAGAATAAATCCACAAAACATTTGACAGACTGATGAAAAACACAGCTGTTTGAAATCAGTACTAGAAACAATCAAAATCAAAATTCAGTTCTATGGGAGACATCAAAGACGATGTTCTGACTAAACGGAATTCCATAGAATACCAAACATGACCAGGATATATCATAAACAACTGCCAACTTTGTAACAAAATTTTATACTTTTATTAAGTTCAGTATTTGTATGCAGCTATTCGTGACTATCATAACGTGATAACAACCTGTTGTCAACTTTTCTATCTTCTACGCAACAAGACAATTGACTACTTACATATTCAACAAACTGCTAACTCTTCACTAAATATTTTCTTATGGAGTTGTGATGAACGAGAACTCAAGTGGGGACAATCGAATGTATTTGAATATAAAATTACAGAACATTTTAGTAAAATCTGTGGTCCATGCAGTAGATTCTTCATTTACTGAATATCAATCAATCGTCTCGGACTTCATTGATCTTTCGTTTCCACAACAATCATTCTCCGTTCTCGTTCTTTTTTCTTTGATCTTCTTCACCTTCTGCCGTTAGGCAATTCACTATCGATTGATCATACATACTACTTATATCTGTCATCTGTAGCACACATCGTCATTTAAAAAATTCTATATATAAAGGTATATCAAAATATTTCAACTTAAATTTCTACAATAAGTCATACAACGATTGATTCAGTGAATAAATGGACTAGTTTATTTTCAATGCTCATCAATCGGTTTCATATGTGAACAACAATAAAATGTCACGGAACATGAGGAATATATATCCTTATTATTGCTTTTCAATAAACATGTAGAACGTGAATCTATGAGAATATGATTTTCAATTTAAATGATTGTTTGGGTAATACGTATGGTGATATCTGAAGGGAAATCATCTATCAAACAATAAATTGAAGTGTGATAAGCAAAGATGAATAGTGGCTAGCAGTGGAATCCAGGACGCGCGTTTCGTCCTATTTGGGACTCGTCAGCTGGATGTACCTACATCTCAGAGTCGATGTTCACTCTAGGACTCGAACCCAGTACCCTCGCTTCAAACAAACAATACTAAGTGAAATAAATTTAAGTATCCAACACTCATAATCTGTTGTCAACTTATTACAGAGGTGGTATTCAGTTTGCATAGAAACGTTCATATACATTTATATTTTTGAGCTTTATTATATTTCATAATCTGTTTTATTCAAATATTAGAGAACGATAACACTGTACTCCTAGTGGCACTTATGGATAATCATCAGTGTTTCTACTGCTAGCCATGAAGTCAACAGAACAAACGCAACTAGCTGTCAAAGGAAAACCAATGATGACCAAAATAATGAAAGTCTACATTCATTCGGAAGAATATATTCAGATTGTATGACAAAAATCGTGCAAACATTTATGATAATAACAAAATAACTGAGAAAGTTTTAGAGCGACATTTTACCTTTTTAAGAACCACGACTAACTTAAAAGCACTATCTTGTCAGAGATAGATGGTGGCTAGCAGTGAAATCCAGGACGCCCGTTTCGTTCTATTAAAGACTCGTCGTCTGGATGTACCTGCCTATGGTTTAAAGCAGTATCGAAGCGATCCGCATAGGATCTACATATGTCTATAAGAGTCTGATCGATCACATTCCTGAACATCAATGGGAAGAATAAAACAACCAATACGAAAATGAATGATGTTTGTAGTTTGAAATTTTACTTACAAGTTAGTTAGCAGCATTCGTTTCAGGAAACACTCTGAGAGGAACATTATCTTACTAATTGTTATTTTCTGAGTAATCATTTCAACTGTTTCCTCTTTTTTCATTACTTTAATCAGCAAAACTGAATGATTATTCTGGTTAGCGTTTTCTTAGCGAGTTGATTTTCTACGGGATGGGGTCGCTAACCCCATGCCCAACCCTCCACCTTTACCCGGGCTTGGGACCGGCAGTAACCCCCAGAGGAGCTACAGACGGAGTTAGCAAAACTGAAGAATTCCTATACTTTTTTTTATTTTTATGATTCCAGGCCATGAATGCTTGAAGATAAACCTGGTCTGTGGAAAATCCGTAGTGTAATCCATAGAGCTTCGGAGCATAATCAACATCATTAATATCTAACGATTACATTACAAGCTTGAGTTTTCTGTTACTGTAAATGGATTAAATATTTTCAGGCAATACACCAGCTTAAAAACTATGATTATCCATGTGACACTATCTTGAATTATTCATCAATGACACGATATTCTTTTGGCGGTAAATATTTCCTTCGTTAAAAGTACATCCTATTTTAATTTACGAGTCACAGCGTTATGTAAGAAGGAACACTGGATAATTTAGAAAAACTAGTTCAAAAAACGAAATTAAATGATTCATTATTCTGATCACATGTAAATTTAATTCTACTCAAATGCACGTTTATGTAAGTGTTTATTGAATTTACACTGATCCGTCAATCAAAGATTTGAGCGTACTTAAACTATGAATAACTCGCTAAAATGAAACATTTAGTAAGTGACTAGATTGACAGTATACGTCATTTCACCAACCACACATGACCTCTAAAACAGTATATAAACACACATTTTTCTAACTACTTTCATTTGGCAAGATGTTTCTATTCATTGCATTGATGTTGGTCCTTGTGTCAGTTTTTCAAAATCCATATATGGGTAAGTATCACAGTAATAGAAACTAGTTGTCTTCTTTAGCCAAGCGAACGCAGTGCATTACCAGTGATTTTTTATAGAAAAAATAAATAACGAAGGGAATATGAACATTTTATTTCTATTATCGTAAAATATATGTGCACTTTCATCGTTATAACTTTGAATTTGCCTTGATTGCGAAGGTACTCCAATGATAGAACTGTCAAAAATTTCAGGATTTCGTAGTCAACTACCCACGCCATATGTCAATTCTTATGAATACATTACATTCCCTGCACGGGAATACACAAGTGCAATCGAACAAAATATATATTTTCATGTCTGTAGTGCGCAGCAAAGGTGAAGTGTGCTTGTAAATATGCAAATATTAGAATGTTATGTATTTGTATTAGTAAAACATTAATAGCCACTGCATAAGAAGTTAAAAGTCACCATAACCTACAAGTATTTTTTGTACAATTTACTTTCAGAGGTTCATGGGTAAGTCCATCTCAGTTGAATTCCGAAATAACTACGAATTGTTTGAATAATAGCTTTAAGCTCGAATTTATTCTTGGAAGATATGTTGTATGTCACTGCATGTGATCTGTTATAAATTGGGAAATTAAGGTATAGGATTTCATGAATATGTAGAACTATTCAAAGCAACTAATTCGTAGCCAAGTAATACTTCAACTCTACTCATAATTCTTCTTCATCTATCTCTTCTTTCTTATCATTCAATTGGTTTACTTGTGAAATATTTTCGCGAACACGTTGCTTAACATTGAATCATTGAGTAACTGTATCTCTTAATAATTTTGTTGAATTTTCAGAGGAGGGTAAGTGAATCATTGCAATAGACAATTGTTTTATCTGTACTCATAATCCTTCTTAATCTATCTCTTCTTTCTTATCATTCAAATGGTTTTGCGAACAAATTGCTTAACATTGAATTATTGACCAAGAATTTTTCTTTTTATTATTATTGAATTTCCAGAGGATCGTAAGTCAATTGTTGAGATATGGAATTATTTTAAATGACTAGTACTAATATTTTAACTCTACTGATAAGCTTCAGTTTATTGCTTGAAATCAATTCACATCAGACAATCATTAGTCATTTACGTAATCTCACCGAATTCATCACAGAATGAAGCTTACCAACAGAGAAAGTTCTTAAGTCTAATCATTATGAACGTAATCACGGGTTACACTAAACAGACAAGAAGACGTCATTTCAGTTTCAGAAATTATAATTATCCTCTGTTGAACATCCGTAAAATGGTTTATTTAAGTATTTTAAACTACATTGGTAAACTAACTCATTGATGTATCCTGTGCGCAATGTGTGAATTACATCTGTAATTTTCTTTTTTGTCAATTGTGTGAACTGTTTGTGCCTTTCGTCTGAAGCTTCTTATAATTTCTGTATAAATGTTCAGCTGTTACTGAAAGTTCACGAGTTTGTCATGGAATTGTTTGTGGAATGAAGACAATATCTATGTCCTTCGTGAGTAGATAACATTAGTATGCATAATAATATGTTAGTTAGTTTATGGCCAACTCCTATTTAAACATGGGTAGATGAGTTCTGGAAATTGGAGAGAAATCATACTACAGAAATAGGAATTTGAAAATTTTTATCATTTTATTATTGTTATATACATTCGAATGTTACAAAGTTGTTTCAAAACTACTCATGATGAGATGTGGATTCATCGCAAAATCTTCTTCAGTTATCCACTTCAGAGCAAATGTCAGTTTTCGAATTACACTAATATTCGCAATTTTTCATGACTGAAGAATTCAGTTTCTTGTTTTTTTTTATTCGCTAAAAAGATAAACTCACAATTTATTTCATCATTAACACATATAAAAATGTTATTTCGCTAGACGATTGTCTGTGGGACTCGGGTGAGTAACTTGATGTTTGTAATAGGATTCCTTATACATTGACTTTTATATTCATATACAATTGCATTAGTGTCAATAATTTGTCAAATATATACCAATATTAGTCTTTTAATAATATGGGGATCATTAAACGATTAAAATATATACCATGTGAAACATTATTAATTTATGACTATATCTATTTCTGAATTGCATATGCAAAGATTCCATATGTGAATATGGACTGATCGAACTCAGTTAACAATATCACATTTAATGATAAGACCTGGATAACAAAATATGTTAATATTGAAAACGCTTTAAAATTTGTCACTCATCAAACAAGCTTGAATAATCGCATTGGTCAATGATGGTTTGATTTATTTGAGACTTTTTAGTCACTTCATGAGTTAACACATTCTTATTATGAATGTTCACTATGACTGTGACTGTATTATCAATAGTGTATACTACCTTTTTTAGTGGACATCTGGCTGACAGATTGGTACGTTTATATAGTAGAATTTCATTGTGTTAATTTAAATCATTTATCGCTCTTCTCAAAATACCTCGAATTTATAACTGAATAAATACTGGAACCCAAATAGTGTGCTACCATTGAAAAACATTCAGTTTACTCATTTGCTTCTTTGTATATTTCGGAAGTTATTTTGACCCTTTTTGAAGGGATAGATGTCAATCAATCGAAATGTTGTTTCATGCAATTTCGGTAAATTTAATACACACTGAATATAAAACGATAATTTGGAGATTGTATTCAATGATTCAACTTACAATAAACTGAACATTTCACTCGGTAGACTGATTTCAGCTTTTTCAAGGGAAACGAATAAGGAAAAAATGTATCTAGGACGAATAGATAGTTCATTAATTATCCATGTATCAAACAAACCATTCAGACATATTCAGATGTTAAGAAGACACAATGTATAAACCTTGTATTTATTATATCCGATTGTTATGACACTTGATTATTTCCATTGAAGAACCTTATATCAGACTAATGAATGAAAAGTTTTATTTATTTGAAGTTCATTCGTTGGGATTTTCAAGAAAAATATAATTTCTTCGATTATGCCTTATATTAACTCAGAGCCCAACTACTGTGGATCTATTAGTTCGAATTTAGTCGAACATTCATATACTAGTAGTTTAATGTTTCGTTTGTGTATATTTTATTTCCTGTTCAGCATAATGCATCAGTAGAATTGGCGAAAGATGTACGTTTCCCGTCATTCCGTACAATTAAACCTGTTTTACATTGTTTTGAACGACATTTCATATGCATTTGTCATGATAAATAACTTCTCATGTTGAAAAATGCTATTTCTATAATATTCTGTGTTGTTTACTGCAAACTAAGACGTAACACCTTCCATGATCACGTTGGTGGTACACTTCATTTTTAGTGAACACATAATTTCACATCAGTATTCTATCCAACATTTAAACTGATAAAGAGAAATTTTCCGTCTCGTTTGACATGTACACATTTAACGTCTGATTAGGCAAGTAAATCGTTCATTCAGTAGTATCATATGGTCAGCAAATGACTTTTTACAAAATATCGACAGATACTCGTTACTGATGATTGAAAACAAAATTTCTAGCATAAGTTTGGAATGTGAAGAGTCATTAATCTTGATAAATAATCGAGTATAACTCAGAAAATAAGAAAGTAATTCAGTGAATACTAAGACGAAAAATAATAATTCAAATATAGACAAATAGTGAACTTGGAGTCGTCGAATTCTTATCCGAATTCTAGCTTATTAATAAAGTGAAGAGTAGATCAGCCTTATAATCAGTGCCTTAAGCGAAATCTAATATTCAAAAGTACACTTGTATTACTACTCCGTATTTGGTAAAATTCGTCAACTGAAGAGATTCTACAGTTACTCCACATTCACTTGTACGAAATTTACATTTCTATATGATTTTTATCAATGCCTGCATTTGTAATATTTATAACTTACAATTTCTATTACAGAAAGTCAATAAGACCCAGGTAAATTGAATTTCAAGTTGTTTAGATGTTTTCATAAGTTTCTCACAGACACATTTACAATGATATATGAATACATGTATGGAAAACTCGTTGTCATTTATGCTTATTTTTCCACCAGTAACTGCTATATTCAGTCACCAAATAAGTACATCAGCTCCTCTGAGAACAGTATCGATGCAGTCAAAATCTACGAAAACCTGATATGCGAATAAATTCTTCACAAATTTGAAAGATACTTAATCGATAAGTGATGTGTGGGCGAGAATGACAATGATTGGTTGTCTTGATGAGTCAGACTTAGATAGAATGACAGGTGTTATGTGTTATATATATATTCCCCTATCCTTATTATGTATTGACTGTTATTGATTGACTGTTCCTCGTGTCGGATTTTGGTATGGAAATATATTGACGTAGTAGTCAGGCTAATCTCGTGTTCTTGATCTGAGTTGTGTTGAAGTCTTGTAGAATAGACACTGGGTGGGAATCTAGTGTAGATATTCGTCTAAGGTAAATTATCGTCCCACATACGTGTAAAAAGTGAAAGGACTGTTATAACCAGAACACTAGAGTTATAAGCAGCATCCATACGTTTATAACAATAAGAAATGTCCTCCATTAACTTTAATCGTTAAATTCATTTTGTTAAATAGTTCGTACGTTTTATAGATAGCATCTTATAAAGTTCTTTTACAACGTGTTATTTATCACTAGATGGACGTAAGTTGTTGAGATTTGAATGAATAATGAACCTATTCATGTTTTCACTTCTACAAACTAACAAAATGATCTCAGGTTGAGTTTGAGCAAATACAATGACCGCTAATAATGGTTGAATATTGAGACCTTAACCACTCGTTTTAGCAATGGGACAGAAGACATTGTATAATTTTCCCTAAGCATGTCGCCAAAACTAGCATACTTCAATGACCAAAATCTTAGAAATATATCAAATGATAAACTAGCGTTGATTCATGGTCTTCCGTGATAATGTTTGGAGACCTCATCAAGTGTTTTGTCTTTCCTTTACTCAAATAGATAATTGTTCACTCCACACAGTAGTTTCCATTCAATTTTAGTACAATCTACATATCCTGTATAGAAATTTTAAATTATTCATTGTTTTGTTTTATTTAGAAATATGGAAGGCGTTAATCAAACGTTTGGAAACGATCATTTGATAATGCGGAATAACTATTCTTTGTTTCACCTAATCTTTACCAAAACGATAACCGAAATCATGTTACATTAATTCACTTCTATTATGTTTTTAAAGTAAATATTTTGTAACAGTAACAGGCTTCTTTTCTGTAACCAACTGAAATATAATGACAGGAAAATCAAGTTTACATTCGTTATTCATTTAAACCTACGGATTTTGGCATCATTTCATGACTTCAGTGATACAAAAATTCTGGCAAATAAAATTGTAAGATGGAAATTTACTCAGCAAGTTGATCGCTACTTCATAACAATACAAACTAGTATTTCTTGAGGGAGAAGTTTTGTTAGCCTTATAGCCAAAATGAAGCTGATTAGAGCGGTGAAGTGGGTTGTCAGTTAGCTACTGGAATAAATGGTAGTAAACAACGTTTGTTGTTAAAATTAGTTCGATCTGTCAGATATTTGTTTGGTATTTGCATTCTGAAGAATGAGTACTAATGATGGAGACTTTATGCTCTTGAATGTAAATTTTGAAAAAATTATGAAAAACTGTTATTTAACATTCAACTAAAATTTAAGTCTGCGAAATGTTTAATTCATGTATCAACTGCTTTGTTAAACGTCCATTTTCTGTTTAATGGAACATGATTAATGAATAAATAAATAATACGAGAACTATTTGAGCTGACATTTTCAAAAGCAGTTCGTTTACTTGATTACCTTCATGTAATTTAGAAATAGACTAATATGGTAATGAGAGGTTTACAGAAACATCTGACCTCAGCCTCAGCTGTTACAGATACATCTAGTACATCATGTTTGTAAAATTATGTGTAAATTGAAGACAATATTCATGAAACAGATCACAATGAAACAAATGAAGAGGATTATCCATTCACTACAGTTCACCAATATGAAAGTCACCACACATCAACGAATTGTCATTACATCAATTTAAGCAACAGATTATTCTCGGAAGACAGTCAGAATAAGTATGAAAAGGATGACAGTGTGTGCATACAAATTATCAACCGATTATTAATAGCGTATTTCTAACAGACAGAAAACTAATTTTTAAGTATTAGTTTTATTTATTAGATGGAATGAAGGTAATCAGAAGGAGAATATAAACTGTGAGGGAATCTACTGACAAAAATTTAATTTATGGAACAAGTTGGTTAGTTGATAAACAGTGTGTACGATCATTCAATTTGGACGAAAACAGTATCTTTACACTACATACCTTATGATGCAGAAAAGCGGAACCCTGATCAACCATGGTCAATGTGTAGTGTTTACGACTAAAATCTATCAATGTTGTTGATGACATATAATGTTTAACAATTTGTCATTCGACTGAAGACATTGTAGGAATACTAAATGATTGAAGTGTAGAATTCAACAAAACAGTAAATCTTTTATTGAGTAAGAATAAAGTACCAGTAATTCAGGATACAATCTATAGCTTTACACCTATCCAATATAAGAGAAACTTGGTTAGATGCCTCACTAGTAGAGCAAATAGGATCTGTTCTGTTGATACTTTGAGTCAATAACTGCAATTTATCTATAACTCACTGACAGAGATCGGCTACCCTGCTGCGTTCATTAAAAAGTATATGTATGATCCGAGGAAGAAGTCGGAGATTTCAACTGTTCGTAAGAAACCTTTATACATGAAATTACCATTCAACGAGGACGTAGCTAGTGAAACTCTGAAAGATAGGTTAACAAAAGTAATTACTAGAACTTTCTACGCAGTCTATCTCGCATTGACTTTCTCGAGTCGACTAGTGATGTCTACTCAAACGAAGGATAAGTTAACTGAGTTGGCCTCCTCCATGTGCATTTATAAGTTCATCTGCTCCTGTGGAGATAGCTATATCGGGCGTACTACTAGGTAACTTAACCAACGAATGAGTGAACATCTACCAGCATGGTTTGGAAAGGGCCAAATAAAAACAATACGCAGTTCTATCTTGGCACATCTAATTGATAGTGGTCATATTGTCGATAAATCGAAATCATTTCAAGTGATCGATCGCATACCTCCATCATTTCCCAACGGAGTTCGCTCCCATCTACTTCATATATAGCAGAAGCCATAGGAGTTCGTACATTCCATCCCAATATATGTGTACAGAAGAAATTCGTAACCCCCCCCCCTATCCCTTCCATGGCCGTATATAACTTATTATTATTATTTGTGAAATTTATTTTTATTATCTTAATTTGGTTATCATTTGTTTGTAATTTTCTACCTCTTTCCGTTTGTATTCTTCACTATCTATATACTTACATACTTCTTATTACGTAATGATTTTAATGTTTTATGATTACTATTCCAGTCTATTTACCCACGTTTGACCTCCCTATTTCTTATGTTTAATAATTGATAAGACTTTCGTTATTGTAATTTACTATTCTTACTACTATCATTACACCTGTCTTCCCATTATCAACTTGTAATTTTAACTATTATTAGGCTTGGTAACGTATTTCTATTTCATTGTGATTATTATTGACTCAAATAGCCTTGTGATTGGTCTAACATTTTCATATAAACATCCATGTATATTAGAGTAAAGCCTGATGACGATCTAATTGTAAACAATACTGTTCACTTACTGATGTTGTTCTAATTTTCACAATGGGAATCTTTAAAACTCAGGATACGTTTTACAATTTACACTGAATAAACTCCCAACTAAATATTTGTTGGAAAATTATTTAGGCAAGTTTGTGAATTGTAGTTGCAGAATAACCACTATTCAACCTGATATTACTCAAGTCAAAAATGTAGATCACGTTTCTACATGGAAATTATAAATATCATATAACTCAACCAGTCAGTGAGCATTCCTTTATACAAAAAAGGCTATGCAAATGGATCAGTTCAAGAATAATTTTACAAAATATGAAGAAAAAAAAGAAGACTGATGTTTGCAAGCGCTGCCTGATAGTGAAATTGTGTGAATGCGACGCTTGCTTACACGGAATCGATGTAACGATTTGTGTTGGATACATTTTTTGCTGATAGACAGTATTTTTTTATACTGTAATAACGTGATTTGAATTAGCTTTACACCAATTTAACATAACCCGAATGTGTTGTCTCTTTCTTGATAATCTATAAAGAAAATCTCTTTTGTTGCTAAGCTAAATATCTCAACACCTCTGATGAGATATTTCAATAATATATGACTTACTATCTCAATAACTTATATATAACTTGAAATACTGAAACATGTAAAATATTTTTATTTCCCTCATTTAAACCGTTCATGGAGTGGTTTACCTACTTCGTGTTTGTATACCTATCGGATTCTTGTGAATTCAATTAAGTTAGGTATGTCTCAGTGAAGCGGGATAGTGTAGGCAGGGTTTATTATTTGAATAGCTTTTACGGAATATGAACAAGAGTTGGCTGGCATGAAATAATGTAATCACATCTAGCAGGGGTGGTGATAGCCTTTCCTAGCGTAAGTATAAAGTGATAAATGAGATAATCTCATCCACCTTCATAAATATCCTTTGTCTGTTATTGCAATCAATGTTTCATCAAATTAATTTTTTTTTAAAGAGCACTATGTACATCAAATTATTACTAATCGTATTACCATCAATTGAAATATTAGATTCATCATTAGCACACTGGCTCGAGTCCAACCATTCATTTCATTTGATGTCATAATTCGTGCACTGCTCCATCAAGCTCTTCACAATGATTCATAAATTATGAGTGATGAAACTTTCGTAAACACATGAGAATGAGAATATAATGTTTAAAATGGAATATTTGAGGTTATTTTCTATGGTAGGAGGTATTCATTCGATAGTCTACTATAAATAACTGCATTGACAGTCAATAAATCCTTTTTTTATATTGAAGTATGTGTGCCTCTGGTTGAAATTTCTCCAACCATGAAAACAACGTTGCTGTTATTGTTGTGTATTTTGTTTATTTTTGACTCCAGATGAGACAATTACTATACATTCGAATCGACATTTCTCTTTTCTCAATATCACACTATTCGTTTGAATTTCATGGATCACGACCAGGTCTGAACCCAGCCTGATTTTCTTGTGTTTGAAGTTCATGAGTCTTGATAATTATTGAGTCCGATAATTATTGAGATTAGTATCTTAGATGCCCCATTAGTCAAACTAATCTCTCTATGGTTATCACAGGATGATTTCGATCCCTTCTTATACCTTAAGACAATAAGTGGTTGTGACCAATCAGATGGGATTACGTCCAAATCTCAGATTTTAGCTAAAATATTAGTTAACCCAATAACTAAAATTGCACCACCATATTTGAAGACCTCTGGAGCCTATCCATCTTGACCAGCTGATCTTCCTCGTATCAGATTAGCTATAGCCTCTTGAACTTCAACGGGAGTATGGGACTCTACTTCAATGTTCCATTCAGGTTTTCTGGGAATAGTGGGTAGTTGTACAGTAGCTGAAGGCCAGCTGAACTGCTCCTTAAAGTGTTGCGCTCATCGTTATAAACGACCGGCCTGAGAGCAGATAAGATTCTCGTCTTTTTCGAGATTGTCTCGCTTAAACTTGACTTCTTAATTCCGGTTTCTTTTATCAGTTTGAAGAGTTGCCTGGTGTTGCCTACAGCCACTACCTTTTACATTTCTGCTTCTTCCGTTGCCCATCAGAATCAATCGCGTAGACCTTTGGTTAACCTAGAACTGATTTGCTTTTGCTCTTCATCGTGTTCACAGACTGATGAAATGAGTTTACGAGAATCCATCAATGCAAGAGACTAAGAGGAAACCGATTGGTTTTTCGGAACCGTTTGGTTCAAATAACTAATAGATGTTATTGTTGTTTCCGCTGCCGTTCATAAATCTTTCCAAGCAACATTTGTGTCAGTCTCGCTTTCAGATTTGCATAGATAAGAGCTCAGTTGTTTCTGGAACTTACTTTTGGGTTTCTCGTCACTGAGTTCAATTCTGATGTGTCTTGTTAATGTAGTTTTTCTGCATCTAATGAAATGTTCGCAAATGCGTGCTCAAATTAAAGCATGATCAGCGTCTCAATATGTATTCCAGTAGGAGCGACAATATTCTCATATCGATTTAATGTTTCGATTATATATATTTCATTTTCTGTTCAGTATCGAAAAAATTTAGATAGTATGAAAGATGTACGTTCCCCGTCATTCCGTACAATTAAACCTGTTTTACATTGTTTTGAACGACATTTCATATGCATTTGTCATGATAAATAACTTCTCATGTTGAAAAATGCTATTTCTATAATATTCTGTGTTGTTTACTGCAAACTAAGACGTAACACCTTCCATGATCACGTTGGTGGTACACTTCGTTTTTAGTGAACACATAATTTCACATCAGTATTCTATCCAACATTTAAACTGATAAAGAGAAATTTTCCGTCTCGTTTGACATGTACACATTTAACGTCTGATTAGGCAAGTAAATCGTTCATTCAGCAGTATCATATGGTCAGCAAATGACTTTTTACAAAATGTCGACAGATACTCGTTACTGATGATTGAAAACAAAATTTCTAGTGTAAGTTTGAATTGTGAAAAGTCATTAATCTTGATAAATAATCGAGTACAACTCAGAAAATAAGAAAGTAATTCAATGAATACTAAGACGTAAAATAATGATTCAAATACAGGCAAACAGTAAACTTAGAGCCGTCAAATTCTTATCCGAAATTCAACGTTATCAATAAATTGAATAGTAGAGCAGCCTTATAATCAGTTACTTACTTATTTACTTTCGCCTGTTACTCCCAAACGAGTATAGGCCGCCGACCAGCTTTCTCCAACCCACTCTGTCCTGGGCCTTCTTTTCTAGTTCTATCCATTTTTTGTTCATTCCTCTCATGTCTGTCTCTATTTCTCGACGTAATGTGTTCTTTGGTCTTCCTCTTCTCCTTTGACCTTCAGGATTCCATGTGACGGCTTGTCTTGTGACACAACTGGGTGATTTCCTCAAAGTGTGCCCGATCCACTTCCAGCGCTTCCTCCTGATTTCTTCCTCCTCTGGAATCTGGTTTGTTGTCTCTCACAGTCACTTGTTGCTGATAGTGTCTGGCCATCGGATCTGAAGTATGTTGCTTAGACAACTGTTAATAAACACTTGTATCTTCTGGATAATGGATAGACTGAGTTCTTTGATAACATTTTCGTGAAAACAATAATGATTTACTACGATACTGATAGAAGTAAATAATGAACGTTACCTAATTCAAAAGTCGTTGCACATCTTAACAACTTATGAGGACACGGAGGTGTTTTCTTTCCTTCAGTACATACTTTTCAACAATAATATTTAGGAAATACATAATCTAAATTCATCCACCTTGTGACAAAGTATGAACAATATCTATTGTGCAGTGTGTATATAATCATTGTATGGTATATCTCAATTGATAAGCCAAGTAATTTTGTTAGATATTTTCTTAGTGAGATAGATACGAACCTACAAATTAAACATGCTTCCAACTTACACCAAACTAAAGTGGGTAAGTGTATACATGTAATAAAATTGTGTATACAGGAATAACGTCAGTCTGTATTGTTGGATGAGGAATTTTGATAAAGAAGCACAATTCAATTTCCCTAGATTAAGCTTAAGTATGATGGTAAATAAATATGCAATTTCTCAAATATTCTTGTTTGTAAAGTGTGCGATCAATGGTTTAATTGATTTTCACAAGACAAATATAGATGAATGAAGAAATGCAAGGCTCTTAGATTAATGTGCATTTGCCGATATATTGTGAGTCACATTGTAAAGAATATTTATTTCAGTTTTTCTCTCATCATTGCCTAATGATGTTTCAGTGTGAAAGTAAGTGTATATATATAGATTCGTCACGAGGATCATCGTTTACTGCATATATGCTTTCTGACTCACATAGAAATGTGAATGAAACTGAGCTCTCTCATATTTTGTTGCCTGACTTGTTTGATGTTCAGAGATGAAAGATAGATCGTCCCTGAAATCAATAAGCAAGTTAGTACTGTAATCATCCACTATATCATATAAGAGAATCATATTACATTAGTAACAGTAATCACATTCCTACTTAGATCTAAACTTGTATGTATTAAAAACGTTCAAAAACTGGTAAACTGAATTTAAAAATTGACAGTTCTTACATAAATAATCAGAAGACCAACAGTGAGTAGATATTCATTTGTTATTTCTCTATAGAATATAATCAACATACTCAACACAAAAGCAGAACATCTACAAAATAGATCAAAATGAATGAGAATAATCTTTAACCGTCATTTTCATATATGTACAACTGTAAAGGAAAATTCACACATCCTAAATAAAACTACTTATTTTGATGTAGGTTTGTTCTCTGAGCTGGATGATTTTATCGTGAAGGAGTCTATAGCCAAAGTTTGTGCTGATGATGTCTTTCAGAGGGACGATGAAAGCTTCACGACCAAGCCATCCAGCTAAGAGAAAACACCTATATCAAAATCACCCACCTGAGTTACAAATCTTCTCCACCTAAACCACATATTACTATATGGGCGAATAGTTGAGATAGAGCTATTCAGAGGATTCATTGTTCATTCATGTTACTAGAAGAGGATTTGTAATACGTTATCTTTGTCAATTATGAATGTTGAAAATATATTTTGATGAGTCTTGTGTTTCCAAGTAATAGCTATTCACTTCAATCTTAATGGTCTGACTGAATACAATTTTGATTCAGTGGTGATAACACTAATTCAAAGAGGCCTTTTGTTCAACAATAACATGTAGCTTAAAAATTAAGACAAGCTCCATAAAGAGTAGAAAAGTTGGATTGTTATTCATTATAAATTGTAATAAAGGTGATGGGATCATTATTCATTAACATAATTCAGACAGCATACATGTCCGACTTATTATTTGATAATGGATTCCTGATCACCGATATCCGTCTATCAATGTGATGAGCAAATTGTGTTGATTGACATGTTGTTCCAAATGGGTACATAATTCAATGTGACAAATAAACTTTCGGAAAACTTGATTAGAATTTGTATTATTACTTTTAAGTCAACAAATGATAATAATGATAAGATTGCAATAACTAAAAACGTACATCAATATCCAAGGTAAAACTGTCCATGGATTCTTAGATTTGGAAGTTTCCCCCTACAAAATATTTACTTCTATGGTTGATTGAACAATTTACAACACTGATAAGATTATGATGATCAACAGTGTAATAGCTATTTCAATTCGAAGAATAAGAAAAACCTAAAATTAATAAACAGCTAAAAATATTCATCATATCATACCATTTTCGTATACTCTGATAGAGCAGAAATATTACTGTGGTTACATGTATTTGTAACTTTACCATCTGTGTTGTACATCCATGAACTATTGTATAGATCAGCAAATATTTCTCGGAGAGTATCTAGATATAGGAAAAAAATATGATGCCGTTTCCTAACATTACCAATGATATAAATATATGAAAATATTGTATAAAACATCAAATAATGTATGTGAGTTCACGATATTTCCTTCTCTTTCTCTGAACACTTAGATCACACGACTCAATCGAAGTTCCACAAAATGTATTATTTGTTATTACGTCTATTTTCTTAAGTTGCATTTATGATTAGTTTATATCGACAACGATCGCGGTTATTCGGAATAATTTTTATTTTATAAGATTTTATAAATTCATGATAGTATTAGCATATTCTACACGAAATAACTAGACACTTATCATAATAAATCCTTCACTGTCGAAAAATGTTGAACACAAGTCCTCAAGAATTCGACTTTCTCGACTGATTGGTAAGTAAAATTTTAAGAATGAACACATCTAAATGTACTCTTTATTTCAAATATTAATTACTACTAACATTTCCGAATTGCAGTGAAAGTAGGAAGAAAGAACTGAATACAATGTGATACTTGATCATTTCGTTGATCTTATTGAATCACGTTAATTTAGTGGAATAACTGAGTAATTAACTGACTGTCAAGTATATAATTATCCTCCTATGGTTAGACACTTTTGATTCGATCATTATAGAGTAAGATGACATTGATTGAAACGTTTTCGGTTTTTGATGCACCTTCGCATTGATGATGATCCATGATTTTCGCTTCATGAAAATATGGAAAATTATAGTTCATGGAGTTTATAAAACGTAGATGAGATCGTAAGAAACGGAATATTCATCCATCATTACTTGATAAATTAGAGAAATGGTGTTGTATATCACAGCCTTAATGGTTTGTTTATTATGCCCCGTATGATAGATTATTCAAACCGCAGTACTGAAAATAATATAAAGATCTTCTTAGAATTATATTCAATAATGAAACTTTGAACTACAGTTAGGTTAATTTGATAAAAGTAACCGTAGTTTTGGTGTGTGTGTGTGTTTGTATACTTTTGTGAATTGATGATTAACATGATTTTCAATGGTATCTCTAATAAGCAAGACTCAGTATTCAATATACTTAAACTAGTAATTAGAAGAACTATGAACTATTCAATTGATTGTAATAATAACAATGTGGATCATTTACATAGTTCATTATATTTTAATGATGAACCATTCTGTTAATCTTCAAAGGTTGGGCTATGAATATCTGAATCATCACCCATTGAATTGAGCTTTATAGATCATTCCGTAGTTCATGTTGATAAGAGCATAGTTTTCAGACACATTTCATGTTTTTATTATAGATTTTACGCATAAACCTAAGTATTTGCAAAAGCATAATATGACACTCAATTGGTTCCTTGTACGAATTACACAACAACCATTGAGGTCGAATAATAT
Organism: Schistosoma mansoni; assembly: GCF_000237925.1. Classification (NCBI taxonomy): domain Eukaryota; kingdom Metazoa; phylum Platyhelminthes; class Trematoda; order Strigeidida; family Schistosomatidae; genus Schistosoma; species Schistosoma mansoni. Next base: position 65,404,948 of record NC_031495.1, on the reverse strand, counting down.
GAATTAATTACAATTCGTCGTTTATTATCAGCTGCTTACAACCATCTTATAATTTCCGAATAGAATGGTACGAGAGTCGTGAATTTCATCACAAACCACAATCTTTATTTCCGAAAACATTCTCTCCATCACAGATATGTTCATTTCAACAGAACATAGACTGTCTTCCTTATGTACTGTGATATTGGAAATCATTGTTGTTAACTTTCAATTGTCTTCATTCTGAAAATCTATTTCGGTTCTTACATTTCTGGTCTTTTTCTTTTTGTATTCGCACAGATATTGCAGGTCAAAATCTTTTATTGTTTTATGATTACTTGGTGAATGTTATTCGTCAAACAGACAAGGATACATTGATATTTTACGAGAGTGTAACTTATGGAATATATTTTCCATTTGTCAATGGAATACCTGGTACTGGCATGCAACGTGTTCCTGGTCTATTACAAGATGAGATGGCCAGAAAGAAGAGTGTATTATCTTATCATTACTACTGTTGGCTATTGCAATCGACACCAGCTACAGAGCATATGCCATCATGGAAACGACATTTGTGTGATCAGGTGAGAGTTTCAATACCTGGTTTATTGTTTGTAGTGTATGTGCATTTTAAATATTTGATGCCTTAATACCAACATTCACCCACTGATATTTTGTAGCATAAGCTGACTGACTTGATTTTTGTTCGTAACTTGATAACCAGACTTGACTGAAAAATTTTGAAATTCTTTGTCACCCTTAGTAAATTATTCGATCTATATTCAAAACAACTACATTCAGTTAAGGATCGAAGGACCGCTGACCCAAAGTATTTTCGTAATAAAATATTGTTTACATTTGACACCATATCCTTACGTTAACCAGACAACTATATGCGATTCAGTAGTGCGTGTTTACAACACTACTAGAAATCAAACCTAGAGCTTTAATAGGTCTTAGCAATTGAGTTTTCAGATTAGCAGTTCTACATTCGATGATTGACATTTTAGCTGTAGTCTTTTGATTTCTCTACTTTATATTAAGCCTAAAATTTAATTACCGAATGAATTTCATATAGTAAGAACGTCATTGTTTATTGGATGTGAGTTAAACAACATAGAACCTTCAATATTTCTGTTAAGCAGAATTTTGCAAACACCAACCATGTGAAAATTGGCTTTAGCTTCAGTAATTCCTACTTCTCTTTAAAATATTATAAATAATGAAACACTAAATCTGCTGACATTTTATTTGGATTATCTCGTTTTTATTCATAAGCCTTTCCAATTATTTCAACTGATTTCGATCAAGATATTAAAATTGATTGATAGACCACTCGAATCCTATAGGCCATGAACATTTGTTCAGTCGTAATTCTGAAAGGTTTCACAATGTTTATGAGAATAGTTATCTGTTGGTTTAAGTTTGCTGGTCGTTGACAGAAATTTCAAATCCAAATTATCTCTCAACTGTGCAGACGTATGGAGTTATTATCTCAGATGTTTCATTCTTATAGTTGATCACTTTCAATACGATGATTAGATATGTAAACGTTGACTAAGTAAATAGATTTGAGTGAACTCAAACAAGTACTTGTAACACATTTTTGTTTGTGAAACCACGTAGCACACCAAGAAATGTCGTTAGATCCGAATCAGAAGTCGTTACTACTGGGGTTCAAATAGATGAGTGGTGGCATATTGATCATCTTTGACATTGCACGATCATTGAGCGCCATTGTAAATTGACTAAACGATAATATTTCATGAGTTGTATTTTATCTCAGAGGTCTAAATTTTTATTTCTTACATTCAGATTTGGAAGTTTGTGCTACAACATCTGTCATAATTGTTGATGATTACTCCTGACAGGTTCCGTTGTAGAAAAAAGATTCGATTATTGATTTCTAGTTTTAGGCAATACATTCACTGTTGCTGATCCTTAATGGAAATCAAGCCATTCATAGAGAAAAGATTCACTACCAAAACTAGCATTGATAATAATAATAAGAATAATGAAAGCAACATCAAAACACTAATATACTTCAGAATTGATTTACTTCTACTTCATTGAAAAACACCCATTGACTTGCTCATGTTTATCAATTACCATTTAGACATCTATTTATCTTTTATCCATGGAAATACTCTCAGTAAACAACATGATGAATAACTTTGCAAAATTGTTAGAACCATAGTGTATTTTGTAATTGATTAGAACAAGTCAAATAAGATGAGAAATTTCTACATTCCTTCTATAAAGTAGTAACATTTATGTTCTATGAATCATCGTCACTAGCAAAAGTTATAGCAATGTGTGTGTCTGAAATTGGGCGTAGATGAATAAGCAACATTGACGAATAATTCTATGAAGCCATGATAATCATAACAGTGGAAGTGGAGATAGAGGCATTGGATTAATATGTATTTTATGTTAGATTTCAAAGTAAAAACATTTGTCTTGTAGGTTTCAATAAACTCATTTACTTATTGAAACCTATTCACAAACACCATAGGAATTCACATACAAATGTACATATGTTGTTTGTTGACAAAATCTCCAGTTTATGATGTCAAGTGGAATTCTAATCTGATCATTGCATCGACAGATACAAAGGATGTCCAAATCCATTCTGTTATTCACACCAACTTATAAAACGTTGATTGTTACAAACAAAATTGACAAACAAGTTAATTTGTTTAGTTCGAGCTCCAATTTGTGGTCTGCATATACAGAATGTATGATGTTAGTTGAAACCGTGAATATTTCATTAAAAATACAAATGATAGTTACAACTGATATGGATGAATGTTTATTGTGTCCTTAATAAATGGTGAACTGACTAGGGTGAACGCAACACCAGAAAATAAACTGAACCTAATAAAAGTACTGTAGAGTAATCTCGGAACGAAAATTTAAACCGTGTGATTTGATATGCAAACTGTGATTACTAGTAATAGTCACTAATCCATTTATAATATTAATGCTTGATGATTGAATGAACTGACATGTTGTGATCATTCGAGGAATACATTAACAGTCAATGTATTCAAACCGTCATTCATGATGTGTGGAATTTCACAACTAATTTCATTCTTCATATATTTGCGGTGATTGTAGAATGATTAAGTTTGAATAGACTGTTTAACTTTACAGACCTTAGCAAAATGGAACATTAATGGAATCTTTTTTTTACATGAGCAGAAGGGGATATATCTCAATTTCCGTTGACATAGTGGTGGAAAATAGAAAAAAGAAAAGAATGAGTGATCTTAAATTCGTGTTGTTGTTTGTGTGGACTATGAATAAATAAAGATAATTTGTAAGATTCCTCCCTACGCACAGATAACAATTTAATAACTTCATTTCCATCAAAAATTACGATAAGAAAACATTGGTCATACTAATGTAAGTCGTTTGAGTTGATTCAATGAATACGTGTTATCTGACTCAATGATGTGATGCATTCCATCATTTGTGATACACATAATCGAATAACAGTTTGCTGTTATCGTGACACATCAACTAACAATTACAATGTTCGAATGAGTTCTCCTCACAAATTAACATCAGTTACATATATATTGTTCAGGTTCAACAATTGTGAACGCGAGAACATTGTCAATAAACTTATATGGTGAATCATATAAGCTTATGCAGGATTTCTGGTAAATGTGATATTTAGTCAGTTAGACATAATGGCCATTGCTTGACAAGATACCACTTGTTGGTATTAGTTCATTTCCATCTTACTGAACTGATAATTAGATGTTATGTGAATCTTTATTTATGGATTGTTAAGAAATGACTGATTTTGTGATTTGTAGAATCATCTTTTTTCCGTGTCAGCCACTTTGTAACCAATGAGTTCACTAAGACTGAATCTATCAGTGAAGTTTTCATTATTTATTGAGTCCTCCCGCCACCTATTTTGTCATTTTAGTGTTTACTTGGTGATTGAGTGCTAAATAATGAAGTTTTATGGTCATTAGGGATTTTATTTCGTTTAGGCAGAGCTATACACAACTATCTGTTACAAACATGTTCTGTACATTTTGGTTGAGAATTAGGATACAAATTCATGTTTTATACGGAAGAAAACCTATCCAACTAATCTTTCTGTGTCAACAGTGAAAGATACTTATTTAGATGTTTTGTTGAAATGCAAACGAAGCATTTCTTTATAGTCACCACATTTTAACTGAATTCATTAGTAATGTGTTGAGGAACCTCAATGTAAGTGTTAATTTCTCAGAAAATAAACATCCAACGTGCTTGTCACTTCAACTAAAATGGTTTATACATAATTTCCAATTATTAAAATAGTTAAATTATGACAATATTTCTTACTGATTTACGTTGTCTTTGTAATGATGTCAGTGAAATTGAACTGATGAAGTAGAAGGGAAAGACATTTAAATGTTAACAGATCAACATCTCATTCTACTTGACTCAATCCATAATTTAAAATGAAATGATCATGAGCTTAATGTTGAAGTGATCATGAGTAACATACAGATCTCACAAGAATCACGTTTACATTATCTGTTTATACTTTTCACTTTGTTGTGTTCATTTATGAAATAGCTCAACTACAGATCTGAGTTTTAATTATTATGAACTGATTTACATATTATTGTTAGTCAGAAGAAAAAGCGTTGACTATACTTTTATATTGTAGAATTGAATTAGATAGAAACTAGCATCTCATGTTTCTTATTATTTCTCATCAAATGATCTCAGTAATAATTCTAGTAGACACAAGGAAACCAAAGGAATTGAAAGAAATTGTCTGAATTTACATTTCAAATGAAAAATCCTTTGAATCATAAAAATGCAGTTGAACATATTTAGACGATTTCAAATTGTTTCAATCAGAACACGGTTTGTTTTCCAATACCTTATTATTCCGTACATTCGACAACTTACTTATTTTCATATTCATTGAATTCTCAATAAGTAATGTGGTCATAAAATTTCTTATTCCAATAGAAATATCAAACGTGGTTATATTTCATTTAAAAAGCACTTGATTGATACAAACAGGAAGAACATAGCGATGCACACAATAACCACCTATTGTCACTTTTAACCTACGGTGCAAGATGAAAATAACTGATAAGCATATGGAAGCGTTCATGTCACTCCATTGAGATAAATGCAAAATTGAAGATCACAAACAACGTTTCGTCTCAAATAGTGATTATTTAGTGAATAATAGACAAAATTTAGTTACAAACCTCAATATTTGAGGTGTCTGTAATGTTAACAACGTCTTTTTGTTCGAAATATGAAGACAGTCGGTTGTGTCTAAACTCGATAACAGTTAATTAACAAGCAAAAATCGAACCAAGAGTAAGCATTATGGAAACTGTTGACTTTGAACAGGGGTTGAACGACTGCACAAAATTTCGAATAACTACTACAATGCAGTTCTTGTTCATTGTTCTCATGTCTGTCTCTATTTCTCGGCGTAATGTGTTCTTTGGTCTTCCTCTTCTCCTTTGACCTTCAGGATTCCATGTGAGGGCTTGTCTTGTGACACAATTGGGTGATTTCCTCAAGGTGTTCCCAATACACTTTCAGCGCTTCCTCCTGATTTCTTCCTCCTCTGGAATCTGATTTGTTGTCTCCCACAGTAACTTGTTGTTGATAGTGTCTGGCCATCGGATCCGAAGTATCTTGCTTAGACAACTGTTAATAAACACTTGTATCTTCTGGATAATGGCTTTCGTAGTTCTTTACATCTCCGCCCCATACAGAAGAACTGTCTTAACATTTGTATTGAAAATCCTGATGTTGGTGTTGGTTGACAATTGTTTTGAGCTCCAGATGTTTTTCAGTTGTAAGTATGCTGCTCTTGCTTTGCCGATCCTCGAACTCACATCTGCATCTGATCCACCGTGTTCATCAATGATGCTGCCCAGATATGTAAAGGTTTCCACATCTTCCAAAGCTTCTCCGTCAATCCTAATCCTAACGTAAACTGGTACCTTTTCAGACTTTCCACATATGTCACATGTTATTTCCTATTGGTCATTATTTACAGTTGTCCCAACTATGACTTCACGTGTCGTTTTCCTATTGGTCAATTTTGAGTTGTCCTATTTTTAACCTTTATGTCTTTTCTTTCCATTGATTACTGTTCATAGTCATCTTCGCTGTATAAATATGCCTTGTCTGTAAATCATTGTTGTTCTGCTTCTGACCCCATAAGCAATTCTCATTTAACGGTTGTGTTCTGATTTATTGGAGTCGGGGAACAGTATTGGGGTCGTACTAGGATATCTGAATTTGGTCAATCGGTAGAATTTCGTGTAGTCCTATCGCAATACGCAATATTTCGCGACGTAACACTAACCCCTAACCCTAAACCGAACGTGCTTGCAATCTCTTACAGGAGACACGACAGCTGACCCAGAGGTAGTCGAAGAACTGCGGTTCGAAGCTCTACCAGCAAGTATTCAACCAACCCTTATGGCTCTGCTCGAGGACACCCCACTCAACCAGGTGGCTCTCATAGCAGACAAAATCCTAGCACGAATTAGCGCCCGAGACAACTATATAGTTGCCTCTACTTCACATTCAAGCATCGATCTCGACGCTAGGCGACCTATGGCTCATGGGGATAGGGATAAATGTATCCACACTCATCTCAGTTTTCGAGATCGATCAAATGTGCCAAACCCCTACGTCCCCCAAACCAGGTCACGATCTCGTAAAGCCATAACGACTCGCCCTAAGCGGGCATCTTCCAAGCCACGCCAAAAGGCGGCTTCGGAAGCGAGTTCGGGTCGGTGCTGGTTCCACCGTGCCTTCAGGGCCGGTGCCCGTCATTGTCGAGCTCCCTGCTCATACAAGGTGAGAACTTCCCGAGCCGGTGAGTAAGTACCGCCGTACTCACCGGCCCTTCACCTCAGGTTGGCCATTTATTTTACGTGCACAATTATCGCACTAACGCTAGGTACCTTTTGGATACAGGTGCCCAAGTTTGTGTCGTACCTATCAGTAACAGTAAGTCTCAAGCTACGATGCTTCGACTACGCGCTGTGGATGACTCAGTCACTCCTAACTATGATACACAACAGCTTACGGTCAATCTGAGCCAACAACCTTACGAAGGCCCTTTTCACCTGATTTCCCGTCACGAAAAGACCTTCGAGGTTGATCGACATGGTCGCTTCGAAATAGTCAACATTGGTCGTCTCGAGCCAGCACACGTCGATGACAGTGCCCCACCTGATAAGCCGAGACTCAATGCTAGACCCATCAAATCTTCTAGCGGGATCTCTACATCTACTTCGTATCCCACGCTAGATGCATCAGAGACCTCATTCTCACGTCCCAGTCAACAGCACGTGTCATCTGCCCCGTCTACGGACGAGACTTCCGTCCCATGTCCAGACCAGCAGACCACACCGCCCTTGACTGCGGATGAGAGTGCAGGCTCACGAGACTACCGTCTCACGTTCCGGTCGCCGAGTACACTTACCCGTACGGTTTCGCGACTAACCTCATAACCAACAGCGGACACAGTGTAGGACCTTACCTCTATACTACACTTTTCTCTTTTTCTTTCATTTTTTGGTTTACCCCGAGCCTATGCCTCCGACCATCGCAGTATTGGTATCGTCCACTTCAGTCAACCTTGATGAAAGCTGGCCTGATCACCCAAGTTCTAGTCAACTCACTCAGTCGATCTCTCTGGCTCCAAATACGTATGGTATACATTTGGTCCCGAACTTGGTTATTCTGGTCGCACCTGGTTTCTTGGCTCAGTCTGGTTTCGTCCTACGTCTGCAGCGTTTTTGGTTAGGACCTCTACGAACGCAATCTTCAGATTCTGGATACAAACCATTCTGGTGTGGCACGTTAACCCAAACAATCAATACAGTACGTTCCTCTTGGTACCGTTCTACGTCAAAGACCTTTGGTGGCAACTCGAGGATCAACGATCACTTCCTGTTCTGCCAACGCCTTCGTCCTACAATCGCACGTTTGGCGACCAGTCCCACGAACGAAACCACTGCGTATCGAAAGTGTAAACCCTTTCTAGCGGGGGGCTCCTGTAGTGACCGGCTTGCCTCGATAAGAACACGATTGGAATAATAGAAACAATTATTATTATTGTAACCAATTGTTTTACTGTACTTGTTTAACTGTATCAAAGACACTTCTTGTTCCGCTATCCGCCTTGTTTGGTTCGAACTTTCTTACGCTCTGCCCATTTCGCATGTACTCGTTGGCACGTCTCGGTATTCTTTCGATACCACGAGATCGCCAATAAATACACTTTATTTGGACTAATTAAAGCCTTCTGCTTTGCCAGTTATCGAAGGGACCAAGTCGTTTCTGGGCGCGTAATCGTATTGTAGTGATGATCATAGTCCATCAAGACTCGACGCTTTCTACAACATAACCCTAAACACCTTTGGGAATTAATGTGAACAAAAAAGCCACCAAATCACCTGAGATTATGATGTACTGATCGAAAAAGCAATGACTGAAAAATGAATTCTAATTACTTATTTTACATGTTGCATTTCGTAAATCCACATTCTGTATCAACGATGCTTGTATGTAGTCTAGAGATATTACAATTTCGATTGTGGTGTCACAGAGTCAATATTACCGCATCAACTTCAGTAGGAGAAATCGAATGATATCGTTAATAAAATTACTATCTTCAAACGGTGATATTTTTTTAGAGACTAAGGCAAGAGACAAGTTGAAGTTATTTAAATTATATCTATCAACACTATATAAGTTCATGTTGCTCACTGAGATAAAAAAATAAAAAGATAAAATGTGATAAAATAAAATGTATATCTACAACACATTGTACTTTGTATGCTAAAATATTAAATAAGGTTATTTAAAGCGGCCATTTCCACTGATCGCGAGGAGCCTCTTCAATGAGCTGTTCCCAAGGTTTCCACTTGAGCATATTACGTGCTAGATCATATTCTCTTTGGGCCTATATTAACAAGTCAAGAAACAAACTAACAATGTAGAGTGTAGACAAGAAAGGAAAGGATAACTAATGGGAAAATTAGCACACTTGTTTCGATATTGGATACTTCTGTCTATCGAGATCTCTTTCAATACGTGAAATGATATATATATATATATATATATATATATATATATCGTATGGTTATTGAGGCCAATATTTCAAACACTATTTCAGTCAAACTGATTTCTCTGTGCCTGACACATGAAAATTATTTTCCTTTCTTGCGAACTGAGACGGTTAGAGATCGATACCAAACAGATGGGTTTACGTCCGATTCCCGAGTTCTAGCTAATATCTCAGTCAATCTAACAGCCAAAAGTGAACGATTATCCTCAATGATCCAAGGATTTAACTCATTATGGGATGCAGCTCTACCACAATTTTGATTAGTTACAGCCTTTTCAAAAGAACTAAGAGTTGGGGGTTTGTGTTAACTCCCTAATACAATTGTTCAGAGATAGTGGGTAACTGAAGGGTTACTGGAAGCCATTCAAACTATTCGTTAATATCATAACGCCAATAAGTGTATATGGTCGAGACACGAAAAGTTACAACTTAATCGTGAAAGAAATGAAGCATCAAACCATACCTACCTGTACGATAACTTCTTCAATTTGACCACAATCAATGGTAGACTCAAGAGTGGGAATATCCGAAATCTTTTATTAAAACCAGAAAGCATTAACATCAACTAAATAAGTCACTTTTTGTACAGCATTCAGTCTGGACTGTACTATTTCGTTTGTGTGCCTACGATAACTGGATTCCTCAGGCATAAGAGCAAGCACTTTGAGTATACGCCTGTAAAGTGATGTTAGAATCTAAAATTGGGAGATTTATTAGATTCTTAAGAGATTTACAATATGAGGATTTTTTGAAACTGGCAATCCAGTTAATAGCGTACTCTGAAATTAGAAATCTAAAATTTTAATCAAAAATGGTCTTACTCTTTTTATGGACTGCATTGTATTCTGAACCTGTATAATTAGAAATTGTGGTTAAAATCAAAATATACATACAAAAAATATAAACATAAAACTAAACAAACTATTTGATCAATATAAACACCTTAGAAAGCCTTTGTAAAATCTCAGCGAATGGATTCGAGATTTTACAAATACATTCTCTTTCATATCTAATATCAACTCGGCGCACAAATACGGTGAAACTATTCGGTTAAACTTGGACGAAAGTTCTTATATACTTTAGAAAACCACCGTTAAAATGTTTCGTGTATATTATTTGAATACAAAGTGGGCACACTCATAACGCTGTCTCGGGGTAAATTGAAAACAGGGTTACTTGCTGATCATCAAGATGAATTGATAGGAAGGATCGTGGGCCAATTACATAACATCCTGATAAACGCTATACAATACAAAGTGTACCATGGACTTTTAGGTAAGATCATGGGTATGGTACTGCTTACAATCAAAGTAAAGAATCCAAATGAAGTGCCATTCTCAGAAGAGACCAACAGTTTGTTCACTTAACAAATAAAATCAAATTTGCGACTTTGTAATATTACCTTTAAACATATTTCCAACGGTTTTTACATCATACGTTGGGATTCAGGAAATATTTATATTAGAGAATTTACATCAAAGAGTAACAATCGATTTTCTGACTACTCCCAGAATCAGCACGGTTAGGGTTATCTTTTGTCTTAAGGACTACTTTTCTTTTGTGAAACATTCAATAAGTAACTCAGATATACTCGTAATCAATGGGGTGACTTGTTCTGAAGGTCAAAGCAGTGAGAGTTGAGGGTCTTTTAGTGCAGCAAACCCTATAGATCCCAGGCGTTCATTGGAAGGCTAGCCTAGTCATATATATATATATATATATATATATATATATATATATATATATATATATATATATATATATATATAATACCCTGTGTCTAACCTCACTATTACTTACCCGGTGATCACAGCAGATGCGAGCAATGTTTCTAAGGCATCTGTGGTCAAATACCAGTAAATTACGAGTACCTTCTACTCTTAATGGCCACGTTTAGCAGTCATAAAGTAGAACAGAGCGAACTGCTGCTCAGCACACTCGTCCCTTAATTGATAGACGGATATCTCGTCTACGCCATAGGTGACGTAAGTTGGCAAAAGCCAAACGAGCTTTTTGAATCCGTACTGAGATTTCGTCAGACACCAACCAATTAGGGCTGATCAGACTTCCAAGATAAGTGAAGTTGTCGATGCGTTCGACTACTTCACTTCCTATCCTTAGTTCAGGTGTTGACGCAGGCTAGTGTTAATCATTTTAGTAGTTCTGAAAAACACTTTTGCGTTTGGTATACTTTTCTATGAGTTCAATAATCAAGTTAAATGACCCGGACAAAACATCATTCTTATACATGCTTCTTGCCGATCGAGAATGGAATGCAATGTTACAGCTGTAACAAGTGGTACCATGACATGAGCATCGGACTCACTCCGGCTACATACAACAGATGTTGCAAGCAAAAAACAAACCGGCTGTGCAACGCATGCTGTTCTACAAGGCCTCCGTCGATATTTAGAGTGCTCTAGGTGTTGAACACACCTTGAAAGCTTCCGACAGGTCAATAGTAGGTTGTATATAACATGGGGCAATTAAAAGCTGTTGATGACACATTGAGCATCATCGTCAATCCAGAAACAGTTCTGAATAACGGAGTACCCCTATAACACAGTAGGCGTTGACGAAGTCGATTAACAAAATCTCAAAATTGAAATTCAAAACCCTCGGAGAAGGCACGGAATACAAGGAACCCTAAAATATGTGTGATTCGCCAGATAAACCTTTAGAACCCTATATCAGCACAGCAAAGATAAAAGGGAGAGACCATTATTTATGAACAACCTCCGAAAGACATTCAAGGGGTCACCAGATGATTCAACCACGTAAGACTTAAAAACTGTAGCGAATTTATCAGTCTTCCTCCTTGTAGATAATAAATATTTGGAGATCCAAACACAGTATGTCAGGTAGAATTATAGTGCAGGGTGATCCAAATTCACTAGTTGAATGAATGGATAAGTCATTAGAAGTCATCTCTAACAAGAGTGTGGTGACGCGATTAAATAACTGCGACGATTCATATTACAACACAATACGTGGAGTTGTTACCCAAAGTTATGAACTATAAAAATATAGGATTCATAAAACCCCAAAATTATGAGTAACTGCAAGACTACTGTTGCCAAGGGCTTTAGGGTCTTATTGACTATTTGTAAGTCATTTCAGTACACAGACGAAATGTCTAGGGTATTATACTCGAATTTTGTGAGGCCTCATTTGGACTATGGGGTCCAAGCAGCGAGTCCTTGTTTCAAGTATGAGGCGAATATGCCAGAACGAGTTCAGCGGAGAAGAGTTAAAATGGTAAAAGGTCTCTCTGGTCCATCTTACGAAGACAAACTGTGACTCCCCAACCCATTTCCGTTATCTTACAGCAAGTTACGAGGTGACAATACTAGCTTACCGTATACTGAACGATGATCTTGAAATTATTGTCTTATCTTCTCCCTTCATCTAGGACTGATCATCTGAGAGGAAGTATTAAGGAAGTGTATAAAATCGAGATCAAATCGTTTATGTCTGGAGTCCCTTTTCTCGCACTCAGTAGAGAATTACAGCGATTCTCTACTACAACACGTAATATCAGCACCTTTTGTTGATTTGTTCAAGCAAGGATGAATATCTATAGCACTAAAATTTGCAAGGATTAACATAGGTCTATTGATCACTCCTCCTTACTACTGAAAACTGAAGACTTACTGGGTCACGGTTATGTATTAGTATGAGTAATTAAAATTAAGAGTTTAAGTGCCGATTTGAAATTGAAGATTAGAGTTAATGTTTGCACCACGAAGTCTTGTCAGCTATAATGACAAAATATACAGCCGTATAGATAAATAAATTCGCTAACATAATTCAAGAGATGCTTTCTGTCATCTGCTTGGTTTGTCCACCAATCGTAGTCCTTTAGAGCCAAAGAAGGGAAATCTCAGGACTCCCCAACTCAGGCCTTTCAGAGAAGTCAGTCATTGACCAGCTGTCCTCCTAAAAGAGTCCAGAAGCTAGGTACGAATACAACACGACCCGCGCTATTTAAAAAGGACAGTGGTATTTTTCCTCGTTGAGTAAATTCTATTGTTTTGATCGTTATTAACGTATCAAGACTACTGTTTTTATACTTTGATTGAATTTCTTTCAGTTAAAGTGTTCTATTAGAGTATCATTTTTGGTATCCTAAATAGTTTTGTCGTCGGTACTCCAGAGTACCTTTGTTTTTCTATTGTGTCTGTTAGTACTTTAGTCCTAACTATTTAGTTTTTTTTTTCTACTTATAGTCAACACTCACTTTCGCATCCTAAAATGACTGGAAGATGCAACAAAAGCATTTGCCACCGCCCAGGATGTCGATATCCTGTTGATAGCGGCATGCAGTGCGATGAGTGCAAAGGTTGGTACCACGAAGTTTGCACAAATCTAACACCTGCAGCTTTCAAGTGGTTCAGTAAAAATGGGTGCGTATGGCTATGTCAACAGTGCTGTTTGGATGCAAATAGCCTGTTAACCGAGGCCATCTCAATAGTAAATGCCGCAAAAAAGTGTCTCGGCAAGCGCGGTCGGGATACATCAGTCAGAACTCAATCTGTCGACACGCAGATTGACACAAGGCAGGCCCAAGTGAGTCCAAAAAATGCCGACCCACACTCTACAAAGGAGGAAGAACATCCTCCAAAGGGGTCTGTCACAACCAGAAACTCGCGCAAAAAAGTCTCTTCTGTCCCTCGTATCAAAAATGGTACCCAGAAGGGAACTTCCGGAAGCCGAAACCGCAAGGCTCGATCGGTTTCCAGCGCGAAAGATGACTCAATCTCCCAAGTCGTCCTGAACTTTCCGGAATCCCACAGTACGCCTGACGCGACTGTGGTTACCACTCCAAAGAACGTTGGCGATTGGGTACGGGTCGTAAGAAAAAAAAAGCCAAAATGACGTAAAAGGAAATCATACCCCCACCAAAAGGGTCGACAAGCCGAGGTCTGATCACAGCGACAGATCAGTAATTCTCCATAGAGTCAAGGAGAGTGACAGCTTAGAACCGAAAGCCCGTTTTGAGCATGACATTGTGTTGATAAAACAACTACTCAACCAAGTTATGCCCAAAAACATCCCCGGAGTCACCTTGCTAAAGGTGTATAGACTAGGAAATCTAGCGCATCTGAAACCAAATCAGTCTAGACTACTCAAAGTCATTTTCAAATCCCCGAACGAACGCGACTTAATCTTAGAAAATGGACACAAATTAAAGGGTTCAGGAGTTTTTCTCCGTAAGGACTTACCGTTGGCGGACCGTGTTAAAAGACGGGAAGCCGAAAAGGAACTACAGCTCAGATTAGACGCTGGCGAAAAAGACCTGAAAATTGCAAATTTTCGGGTTGTGAGGCTTCGACAGAGGATGATGCCGAAGCCACTCTGGGCGAAGCACGAGGCCACTTAAATAGGCTTCGGATCTGTTATACCAACGCCCGGAGCTTACTGAATAAGCTACCGGAACTAGGTGTACAGATTGACTCAACTAGGCCAGACATAATCGCAGTCACAGAAACATAGCTGACGCCGTCTATAGATAGTAAGGAACTTGATTTCGAGGGTTTTACATTAGTAAGGGCCGACAGAACACAAACGCGTAAAGGAGGGGGAGTAGCTCTATTCATTAGGAATGCTATTCCATTCACCATTATCGACAGTGTATCCCATGAGAGTGGGACATATGAATTAGTTAGCTGCCGCCTGAAATGCAGGGGACAAGAGTTGCTACTTAGTTTGATCTATCGCAGTCCAAGCTGTGGGGCAAACAAGGTCCTGCTAAGCAGTCTCAACACTTTATCACGAAGTGATCGATGTCTAATCCTAGGGGACTTCAATGCACCCATGATGGACTGGGGAAATCTGCGGACTGAATCGTCAGCAAATTCCTTCGAACAGGAACTAGTTGATGCGGTAATCACATGTGCCCCAGTGCAACACGTGAAGGAAGCAACTAGGTACGACCCGGGTTCTGCATCATCCTTACTAGATCTTATATTGACTCATTATGAGGATGATGTTGCAAACCTGGATTACATGCCACCCCTAGGCAAAAGTGATCATGCAGTTTTAAGCTTTGACTTCCATATAACTGTCGATCACGAGTACGCTTCAGCTCAATTCAGACCTCCCGATCGTTGCTGCTACATTGACGTGGTGGTCGGGCTTGCCTATCGTGATGAAGCAATCGAGCTATGCTGGCTGGAACAATCGTTCCTCGAGGTCCTACCATGCCAGACAGGTCGGTTGAAGAGCGGTGAGACTAAAAGCAGCAAACCCAAGGTCCGAAGGCGAAGTCGTACTACCGACTGTACAGAGGTGTGACAGCAGTAAGGTGTTTCCTTCAGACAACCAGCATGACAGCAATGCTGCCTTCCCACAAGGAGGGGTGGGGTTAGAAAAGGTCGACCCTAAAAATGCACACCTCGCCTTATCCCACGGATATCCGTCTCCGGCGGTAAGGTTTTTTTGAAGAACGGAGCTAACACAAAAACTACCCACAAAAAGGTCGTGTGTGACCGACCTCAAGCAGTTGTCCCTTGGGCACTGCGGTCACGCTCTCAGGTCATTAAGACCACTTCTAACCCAATTTCCTTTCCAGGTACCTCTAGAAGAACCCTTCCACGGTGTGGGCAACCGGGAAGTGATAACTGCCCTCATACCTCTAACAGCACTCAAGACCACTGTATTCATAATCAATCTCCTTCCTCACTTCCTACTATTCCTTCTACCTTGACTTTCAACACTAAACTTCCTCTCTCGGTTTCCTCCTCAAGTGTCACCATGGCCAACGATTCTAGTGCGCAAAACGCTGTCCCAGGTCTACTAAAACCTCGCTCCAAACTACACATTGGAGCCTTCAACGTACGTACCCTATGCCAAATCGGTCAACAGGCTTCCTTAGCTAAAACTCTAGAATCTCGTACCATTGATGTATGCTGTGTCTCCGAAACACGCATACAGGATCCCAGTGTGGTCATTCACTTGACCTCACCTCGCCAAAATGGACAGCCGACGAAATACACCCTCCGTGTATCTGGCGACCCGTTGGCTAGTTCTCGCGGACTTGCAGGTGTAGGCATAGCACTAAGTACAAGGGCAGAACAGGCACTACTAGAATGGATCCCCGTTAACAGTCGCCTGTGTGCTGTCCGGCTAAATGGCTCCGTAAGAACTCGGGAAGATAGGGACACACGTCGTTGCCTTTTCGTCGTTTCTGCCTACGCTCCCACTGACTGCAGCCATGATGAAGTAAAAGATGACTTTTACAGAAAACTCTCTGAGCTTCTTCAGAAAGCTAAGTGCTCAGACATAGTAGTCGTAGCGGGTGACTTTAATGCCCAGGTAGGCAGCTTAAATCAAACAGAAAGACATTTAGGTGGGTGTTTTAGTATTCCGGCTCAACGAACCGATAATGGTGATCGTCTGTTGCAACTATGCTCAGACAATCGTTTATTTTTGGCAAGCACTAATTTTAAACATAAGGAGAGACATCGTCTAACATGGCGACCACCTGCATCAAACCAACGATGGACTCAAATAGACCATATTGTCATCAGTCATCGTTGGAGAGGCTCAATAGAAGATTGTCGCTCGTATTGGAATACTTGTTTAGACTCTGATCACGCTTTAATACGAGCGCGCATTTGTCTGCGCCTCAATGGACGCAGGAAAATTACACTAAGAAGACCCATTAGGATTGAACTGGAGGACGAGAAAGCCAAATGCGAATGCCAGAAACAACTGAGTTCACATCTAGGCAGTTCTGTAAACGAGACTGACCCAGATGCTGCTTGGAAAGACATACGAACAGCTGTGGAAACAGCAGTAACATCTATTAGTCATTTAAACCATAGGGTTCCAAAAAACCAGAGGATTTCCTCTAAGTCTATTTCACTGATGGATTCGCGTAAACTCATCCCATCAGGCACTGAACACGATGAATAGCGTAAACAAATTAGATCTAGATTAACTAAAAATCTAAGGAACGATCGTGAGCAGTGGTGGGCAACGAAAGCAAAAGAGATGGAAAAGGCAGCGGCTGTAGGCAACACCAGGCAGTTATTCAGACTAATAAAAGAAACCGGAATTAAGAAGTCAAGTGTAAGTGAAACAATCTCGAAAAAAGACGGAACCCTTATCTGCTCCCAACCTAAACGTTTAGAACGATGGGCGGAACACTTTAAGGAGCAGTTTAGCTGGCCTTCAGCTACTGCACAACTACCCACTATTCCCAGAAAACCTGAATGGAACATTGAAGTAGGCCCCACGACCCTACTTGAAGTTCAAAAGGCTATAAGTAATCTGAAACGAGGAAGAGCAGCTGGTCCTGATGGATTGGCTCCAGAGGTCTTTAAATATGGTGGTCCAATTTTAGCGATTAGGTTGACTAATATTCTGGCTAAAATCTGGGAGACGGATGTAATCCCATCCGACTGGTCACAATCACTGATTGTCCCAATATATAAAAAGGGGTCAAAATCATCCTGCGATAACCATAGAGGGATTGGTCTGACTAACATAGCATCTAAAATACTAGCCTCAATAATTATCGGGCACCTAACTAAGACTCGTGAACTGCAAACACGAGAAAATCAGGCTGGCTTCAGACCTGGTCGTGGCTGTATCGACCACATATTCACCATTCGTCAAGTTTTAGAGCACAGACACGCTTATCGGCGTCCGACGATGATAGTTTTTCTTGACTTGAAAGCAGCATTTGACTCTGTAGACCGAGAGGTTTTGTGGCAGTGTCTGTCATTGAAAGGTGTACCTGAGAAGTACATAAACCTTGTAAAGGCTCTTTACTCGAACACTACCAGTCGAGTGAGAGCTTATGGCGAACTGTCATATGATTTTACAACCTCAAGTGGTGTCCGTCAAGGCTGTCCACTATCCCCGTTTTTGTTTAACTTCATTATAGACCTGTTGCTGGAAATAACACTCTTCGACTGAATTTTCAGGAATTGATCTCCTACCAGGGGGACCACTAAACGACTTAGAATACGCAGATGACATAGTCCTGTTTGGTGAAGACGCTGGCAAAATGCAGAGTCTTCTGTTGGAACTCAGTAATAATGCCAGGATGTTTGGGATGCGTTTCTCCCCATCCAAATGTAATTTGTTACTCCAGGACTGGCCTGCGTCAACACCCGAACTAAGGATAGGGAGTGAAGTAGTCGAACACGTCGACAACTTCACTTACCTTGGAAGTCTGATCAGCCCTAATGAGTTGGTGTCTGACGAAATCTCAGCACGGATTCAAAAAGCTCGTTTGGCTTTTGCCAGCTTACGTCACCTATGGCGTAGACGAGATATCCGTCTATCAATTAAGGGACGAGTATACTGCGCATCAGTTCGCTCTGTTCTACTTTACGGCTGTGAAACATGGCCATTAAGAGTAGAAGATACTCGTAATTTACTAGTATTTGACCACAGATGCCTTAGAAATATTGCTCGCATCTGCTGGGATAACCGGGTAAGTAATAGTGAGGTTAGACGCAGGGTATTAGGGAACGATGGTAAATCAGTTGATGAGGTGATGAATCTTCATCGACTGAGATGGTTGGGCCATGTGTTACGTATGCCTGAACACCGATTACCACGACGCGCTATGCTGACTAGTGTTGGGGATGGTTGGAAGAGAGTTAGGGGCGGCCAAACCAAAACATGGCATCAGTGTTTGAAGTCACTAACTTCTAGCCTGAGCCATGTTGGCAGATGCAGACTACCTGGTTGGGGTCCGCGTGACTATCGTAACCAATGGTTGGAGACTCTGTGTGACATGGCTCAGAATCGATCACAATGGTGTAGGTGTATACACTCTTTATCTTCCCTTAAACCTTGAGACTAAAATTGCTTCATATAACTCTTCCTTCCTGTACTATATCCTTATATACAGCCTTTATTTATATACTACCACCACTAAATTAACTACTTCTATGGATCCGGTGTTCATCTTGTTGTGATAACGAGGTATGGCAACTTGGACCGATGCATATATGTGCCTGGTCCTACGTTGTAGCTGACTGACTAACTGACAATTCAGACCTAACGTCTGGAAAGCAAACATACCAGACATCATGAAATCAGCGTCATCAGTAGATTGGAAAATAGACCCAGAGTCATCAATCGAAACGGCTTGGGACATATTCCGGAATTTATACTTAAAATTACCGCCCCCCACATCCCTTGGACTACACCTAAGAGACCGAGAAACTCCCCACCGCGGTTCAGTAGGGAGGTTCGCATCCTTCTCCGTAAAAGAAGGAACATGTGGGACAGATTTAGGTTACTGGGGACTGACGAGGCAAAATCTCAGTATCAAAAGGCTCGAAATACCTGTGCCTCAACCCTCCGTAAGGCCAGAAAGCTGTACGAAGAGAAAATCGTTAGGGAATCCATAGAATGCCCTAAACGCTTGTATTCGTATATAAATCAAAGGACAAAAAGAAGAAGAAATGTTCCTTCACTATGGGGAGACAGTACTGCCACATCACTAGTGGAGGACGACTTTAGCAAAGCTCAAGTATTCTCTAAATACTTTAGCGATGTATACACCTGTTATATCCCCCGGTGAATTACGAATGTTAACTTTTAGGTCTATTTATCGACCAATGTATTATGTCTATTTCCTATTGTATAATTGTTACGTAACTAAACTATTCATATTCGTGTATCTCTTATCATGAGCTTTATTTTGATCTTTGATTTATTATCATACGATTCTTGAGTTATACTCAGTTATTGATTACTTTGGTTTGTATAAAAACCCAGTATGTTTGTAAATAATGATTCTTACCACTGAGGCTGTTATTGGTGTTTTAGACTTAACTGGCTGGGCTAGGCAGATCGCAGGATCGGTTAGCACTGTAGACTGCTTGTACGGGTTTCGTGTCACTGTTCCAATCGACAATTCGCTGCTCCCCGTTTGGCGGTCTTATCGCATCACACATTAGCAAGGCATCCACTCGTCCACAGATATAACAACACCATAGAAACACCCTTCTCACCAGTCCATGAAAATCCCCCCACACAAGCACTGGACAGCGTAACCATTAAAGAACTCGATGTTTTTGGTCTGCTAGTTAAGCTTGACATAGGTAAATCCACTGGACCCGATGAACTGCATCCTAGGTTACTAAAGGAATTAGCTAACTTTGTTGCGAACCCTTTAAGTGTATGTTTTAATCTATCCGTAACCCAGGGTCGTCTACCAAAAGACTGGAAGAACGCCATAGTAAGTCCAGTCATCAAAACAGGTACAAAACATAAGCCTGAGAATTACCGACCAATTAGCCTAACTAGTGTGGTTGTTAAAATCTTAGAAAAGATTATTCGGAAGGAACTGTTAAAGTATCTCGATGAAAACCGGATCCTCTCCGAAAAGCAGCATGGTTTTAGAACAGGTTACTCTTGTCTCACAAACTTATTAGTCGCTCGTGAAAGCTGGTGCGCTCTTAAAGACCAAAAATTACCTATAGACGTAGCTTACATCGATTTCAGCAAAGCTTTCGACAAAGTTCCGCATAACCGGCTGTTATATAAGCTAAGGAATGTCGGGATTGGAGGCAATCTATTGATGTGGATAAAAGACTCCCTAGTTGGGCGTCAACAAAGAGTAAGGGTGAACTCCAAGTTGTCTATCTGGGAAACTGTGCTTAGTGGAGTCCCCCAGGGTACAGTTTTGGGGCCAGTGTTATTCCTCCTGTACGTAAATGATCTCCCTCGTCTACTATCGTCATCGGTCTTACTCTATGCCGATGATGTCTAGATATGGAGAGCGATACAAAGCAAGGGCGATAGCTTAGAACTTCAAAATGACCTGGAGAGATTATCTGAATGGTCCCAAACCTGGCAATTGCCGATAAACACTTCCACGTGTATTGTGATGCATATTGGCCACCAGGGTACAGATACATACACGATAACACTGAGTTACCTATTGTTCAGGCACACAATGACTTAGGCGTCATCGTTAGTCAAGACTTAAAGACTACTGCACACTGCCGTGCAATAGCCGCCAAAGGTTTTAGGACTTTATGGTCCATACGCAGGGCTTTTAGGCATCTTGACGTTAAAACGTTTCTGACTTTGTATACAGTGTTCGTACGCCCTAAACTTGAGTACTGTATACAAGCAGCTAACCCCTGCCTAAAAAAAGACAGTGAACTCTTGGAAATGGTTCAGAGAACAGCAACTAGGCTGATTCCCGGAATAGCGAAGCTCCCGTATGGTACTAGACTGACCAAGCTAAACCTATTCCCGCTGTCATATAGAAGAATCAGAGGCGACTTGATTACAGTTTTCAAATTGCTTAATGACAAATTTGCACCTGATATGCCCTCATTTTTCTTGTCTTCCAAAACAGAAAATCTACGAGGACACTCCAAAAAAGTTCACAAGCCCCGAACGAATTACTTGACCGCAGACAGAGAGTGAGAGTCAATGGAACTCTATCCGAATGGAAACCGGTCAAAAGTGGTGTACCCCAAGGCACCATCTTGGGCCCTTTACTTTTCCTTCTGTATATTAATGAACTACCTTTATTACTTAAGTCGTCGACGTTATTGTTTGCGGATGATGTTAAAATCTGGAGAACAATAAGAAATGAGACTGATCGTTGTTATCTACAAGCAGATTTAGACGAATTAGTTAGGTGGGCTCATGATTGGGGCCTGGAAGTTAATTCCAGGAAGAGTGTGTTCATGCACATCGGGCACGATATTAGTTACCACTATACCATTAATGGTACATCTCTGCCACGCGTTCATGCGCATAAAGACTTAGGAGTAATTATAAGTCACGACTTAAAAACTACAACGCACTGCAGTGCGGTTGCTTCCAAAGGCTATCGCGCGCTATGGTCGCTTCGCAGAGCATTTAAATGCCTTGACGAGGATATTTTTCGAATTTTATATCCCACCTATGTAAGGACACACTTAGAATACTGTATCCAAGCAGCTAGCCCTTGTCTGATAAAGGATACTAAATCGCTTGAGCGTGTCCAGCGTGTAGGGACAAAATTAGTAAAGGGTCTTTCCAAACTCCCTTACGATGAGCGTTTAAAACGTCTAAATCTTTTCCCCTTATCTTATCGTAGGACGCGAGGTGACCTTATACTGGCATTTCGTATCTTTAATTATGATCTGGGTGTTAATACGTCTTACCTTTTTGCTCCCTCCAGCACTAATAATCTCCGGGGTCATAGCAAGAAGGTTCTGAAACCGCGATCTAATAAATTAAAGGTGGGGTCCCGTTTTTCTCATCGAGTGGTCAATGACTGGAACGCTTTACCAGAACAAGTGGTATCAGCACCATCAGTGAACATTTTCAAAAAGAAGCTGGACCTTCACTGGAAGGAAATCTGTCAGGATTAACACAGGTTCATCAACCTACTATCCTTATTACTGAAGACTGAAGACTGACTACCGACTTTCCCATCGAATAATCAACGAGTGGAATTCATTACCTCAGCACGTGGTTGAGGCTCCATCCGTCGACTCCTTCAAAAGAAAGTTGGATCAGCTGAGAGACCATCATTGCCAGGACTAACACAGGCCATCAAGCCTCCTGTCCTTTCCAAACTGAAACTGAAACATCAAGTCACTAAAGTGAAAACAGTGATCTAATTCCTAAACAAGAGCATTTATCTATTGAATAGAACTATTACTTAGTAGTTAACAAGGACTAATGACTGATTTTATTAATGAAGAGTTCAGAAATCCATACTTACGTAAGGAATAGTACACCTATCTACGCAGATGGTAAAATGTGGCGGGCACTTTGAAAAATTAACTCGAGCATTGTACAATTTAATATTTTCTATTATATGCTTTATTTTGCTACATTATAGCAGTGCAGTTCTATTCTCTCTACTTCGTACAGGAATTCATGCTTGTGAATTGCCGAATTCCTAGTTTATTAGGAATTTTCAGCAACATATAAACGGTGCTGCAGGCCATTATCACGTTGGTTGTGTAGAGAATGTTGTTCTAGTAAGTCTCTGTCGATTCTAGAGGTGATCGAGTCGCTAAAAATAGCTAGGAAATCGCCCTCTGCTCTCGAGGAAATTAAGAGTGTTATTATGAGCCCAGCTCTAGACTTAAGTGGGACCATAAATGTGGACCACATCAGGGAAACAGATAAGCATATGAATCTAATCATTTTTACATGGCGGGAGAAGAGGCTACCTATAGACAGCACTGAGGGATGTGAATCTGCGGGTTCAGTTCCGGATTCACATATCAATGTAATACAGACTATACGAGAGACAAGTCCATGCAGTGTAAAGGAAGTGATCAGGAGACAAAATAAGGTTGAGGATACGACTGGTATTCTAGTTTTACAACTAGCGGCGAGTAATACCTTCTATATTCGAAACCTTCTTACGCCCGATAGAAATCAGAAGTCAGACGAGAAGAGGGAGAAAAGATATATTTGATACGTTACCAATATATCGAGAGGCGTTCGTTCTTAGCTAGATATTGAAACGTAGGAGCTGTGTCCCACGCCGAGTGGAAACATGATCTGGTATGGATGCATGACCGAAAGCCTTCAGTTAAACAAGTCCACTTAAACAACGTGGTTAGCATCCAATGTCGAACACTTAATGAGCTATTGATTTTGGGGAATTATTTACAGCTACAGATCACTCCCCCCCTAATGAGGTAGTGATGCCTCTAAGACGTGACCAGTCAGAAGTTTAAACCCAACACTCTTCTGATAGCTTGCTTCGTTTAGCAGCGTCTGGTCGTCTTTCCTTACACTAAGGGACCAAAATGTACAACATAACAATCAAGAAACAAAGAACAATGAAAATTTCGGTTCCTTGTGAAACTTCGTCGTTCTTTTTCAGCCGTCCTGGAAAAGAGAAAAAAAGAACGTGTGAGTGCATGTCGAAAATGCACTTGCACTTGCGTAAGGATACAAGATGAGCGGGAAAAAAATAAACTAATGCACTTGCAACAGTATAAAAGCGATCGAAAAAAATTTGTTTTTTGGGGTTTTTTTATATATAAAAAATATAAATACGCTTTAAAAAAATTAAACTGTTTTTTTTAAATAAATAAAAAGAAATGAGCATATTAAAGAAATTATTTTTTATAATAAATAATGAAAAGGGAATTTGAGATTAAGTTTGTGTCCTACGTGCAATAGTCGCTAAGATGTTCTGGAAATCTTACTCTTCTTCCAAAACGCGTTGTTTTAGGTTTATTTTCCGATGTTGACGAAGTATCAAGGTGTGTGTCGGCTGTCGTGTGGGGTACTACAAGTGTATTAGCCGTTTCGTTCGATTGCACCGAAGGAAATTCGACGTAGCTAGGGTTTCCTTCTAAGTACGCTGCTTTCAGTCGATCGATACTGATGCTATCGTTCGTGCCGTTCTTATCGACTACATAGTACTTGGGTTCACGTTGAAGGACTTTAAAGGGTCCTTCGTATGCTGATTCGAGAGGTCGTCGATGTGAGCCTCGACGAACGAAGACGTGTGTACTATGTCGTAATTCAGGTTGAACGAAAAGATCAGTTTATTGAGGTCGAGTGTGAGCAGGTTTAACTGAACGCATAACATTTGTAAGCCTACTCGTGTAACAGTTTAGATCCATAATCAATGAAGAAGCCGAAGGATCTACGAATTCTCCTGGGAGTCGGAGTGTCGTTTCATAAAGGAGTTGAGATGCAGTGTATCCAATGTCAGTTTTCACTGCATTTCGGGTACCTAGCAAGACGAGTGGAAGAGCGTCTGTCCACTGTGAAACGTTGGAAGCTGATAATGAAGCTTTAAGTTGTCGATGAAAACCTTCTACCAACCCGTTTGCTTGAGGGTGGTAGGCGGTCGTTCGGAAGCGCGTGATACCTAATAGTGAGGTCAGACAACGGAAAAGTCCAGATTCGAACTGGCGTCCGCGGTCTGTAGTGATGGTGGAAGGGCAGCCGAAATTTGCTACCCATCGTTCGACGAAAGCGCGGGCCACGGTTTCAGCAGTAATGTCCTTAATCGGTACTGCTTCGGGCCATCGAGTGAAACGATCTACGCATGTTAAGAGATATGAGTATCCGTTTGAATGGAGTAAGGGTCCTACCAAATCTTGATGAAAGTGGTCGAAACGAGCGTCAGGGGTTTTGAAAGAGCCTAAGGGACATTTGTTGTGTCTACTGACCTTAGATTTCTGGCAGATTACACAGGAGGGTGCCCACTCCCTCACGTCTTTATTCATACCAGGCCAGCAAAACCGTTCGGCTATGAGCTTGATTGTTGCACGAACACCTGGGTGAGAAAGATTGTGCAACATATTGAAGACGTTGCGTCGATAATGTTTCGGTACGATTGGACGATCCCTACCTGTAGATGTGTCGCAAAGTAAGGTTTATTTACCTGTTCCCATCTGCTTAATACTTAGTTCAAGAGTTGTCGAGGATAACTCGTGCTGAAGATCAGTGTCTTCTTTTTGAAGCTGAGTGAGTTTAAAAAGGTCGATTCCCTGGAAACTGTTCAAGGAACTTATTCGAGTTAAGACGTCTGCGACTACATTGTTTGCTCCAGAAATGTGTTGTATGTCTGAAGTAAACTGCGAAATGTAGTCGAGTCGTCGAGACTCTCGCGGCGAGTAATTGTCTGAAGATGAACTTAAAGAGAAGGTAAAAGGTTTGTGATCGGTAAAAAGCGTGAATTCTCTTCCTTCGATGGAATGTTGGAAATGCCGTACAGCACAACACATAGCTAGGAGTTCCCTACCGAACATGCTGTACCTAGATTCCGCGTCTAGCAACCGTCTGGAGAAAAATCCTAAATGTTGCCATGAGTTGTTAACCCATTGTTGTAAGACTGCTCCGATTGCTGAGTCGGATGCGTCTACTGCGATACTAATGGGTGCTGGAGTGTCTTGATGTGCAAGCAGGGTTGCCTTAGCGATGTGTTCCTTAACTGTGGAGAATGCTTTACGTACGAAGTTGAGACATCGGAAGACGTCGTCTATAAACCTTTGGAAGGTTTGAGCAGCATTTCTTAAGCCAAAAGGCATTCGCAAGAATTCGTAAAGACCGAAAGGAGTGATGATGGCGGTTTTAGGAATGTCGTCGGTTGCCATCGGTATTTGGTTATAAGCCTTAACTAAGTCGATTTTCGAAAAAACAGTTGTGCCTTTAGATTCTGATCACGCTTAATACGAGCGCGCATTTGTCTGCGCCTCAATGAACACAGTAAAAAGTACACCAAGAAAACCCATTAGAATTGAACTGGAGGATGAGAAAGCCAAATGCGAATTCCAGAAACAACTGAGTTCACATCTAGGCAGTTCTGTAAACGAGACTGACCCAGATGCTGCTTGGAAAGACATACGAACAGCTGTGGAAACAGCAGTCACATCTATTAGTTATTGATGTGATCCGCAAAACTAGAAGCCTGAACAAATTACGGAAGCTATTTTCGGGGACGTTAATTCATTTAATTCAAAGCTTGTAAAACTGTAACATTTACTTTTGCTCCTAGCCTATTCTACAGATCATAAGCTTTCGTTTGATGTATAATTCATTGCCATAGCATTTTCTGTTCTAAAGTTATTGTCATTTAGACGTAAACTTTTGTACCCTATTTTCTACTATAATCCCCCAGTTTTGGACATGATTGTATTTTTCAAATTATTGTACGTTGTGGTCCGCTTAGTCATCTATTTATTCATGTAACTTTTCACCCTAATCTGAATTGGGAATTCGAGTGCTAGATCGGGTTGGAATAAAGTGATTAGTGTTCCATCTGTCTTTGTCTTCTCTCTCTCGTGCTTGCCAGCCAATCAGGGACAGAATAGTTTTCGTCTCTCTACCCCTATTTCGAACTCACGCATATTGGCCTCAAGGTTAAGCCAGTCAGTCTATCGTGTCAAGGTCTTAATCTAATTATACTCGGCACTAAGTGGGTAGACAGATTCAAGGATGTAACAAAAGTGGCGACGGAGATTTTTTTATTTTAAAATATTGATTGATCCAAATCAAAATGTCTTTTTCTTTGGACGACCTTGAAACTATTCTACAAATCCAGCAAGCTCAGAATGATGCAAACCAAATGAAGCTTTTAGATGCATTGATGCAGAAGCTCTCATTTCATTCATCATCAAATTCTCAGTCAGATAAATATGACAGCATCGCAAATTCTATTTGTGAATTCAATTATGATCCCGATTCTGGTATTATTTTCGATTCCTGGTTTCGCCGTTTTGAAGACACATTTCGTGTTGAATGCTCGAATCTTGATGATGCAGCCAAAGTTCGCCTACTCTTGAGAAGACTCGGAACATTTGAATATAACAAATATGTAAATTTCATTTTGCCACAAAATCCACGAGATTTATCATTCAATGAGACAGTTCAAATTTTGTCCCAAATTTTTGGTGAACAATCCTCATTATTCAGCATCCGTTATCAGTGTTTTCAAATATCTAAATCCTTATCTGATGATTATCTCACATACGCTGGACATGTAAATAAAGAATGCGAACATTTTAGAATAAATGAAATTACAGCAGATCAATTTAAATGTCTGATTTTTATCTGTGGATTAAAGAATTCGAAAGATATGGATATACGTACCAGAATTCTATCACGCATTGAGCAGGAGCCTAATATGACCCTGCAAATGTTCACAACCGAGTGTCAACGGTTGTTAAATCTTAAACATGATTCCACGATGGTACAGCAAAATGCAAAGACTTCCAATCTTGCTTCAATAAATGCATGCAGATCTTCCAAACCTTCCAGACAAAAGGCGGCGAACACACAGAAACCTTCTGGTAAACCACCATCACCATGTTGGTCCTGCGGATCATGGCACTTTGTGAAGTTATGCCCATTTAAGAACCACAAATGCCGCCAATGTCGTCGCATTGGTCATAAAGAAGGTTACTGCTCATCAGATAAACGTCAGTCCAAACATCGTGGCGCAAAGGTGAAGCGATAGCCACAGAGTAAAGTCAAAAGCACTTTTTCAACTTTTAAAGTGGGATTTCAAAGCAAACGGAAGTATGTGAACTTATTAGTGAATGAAAAACCTATTCGTCTTCAGTTAGACACTGCTTCCGACATTACACTGATCTCCAAGAACACATGGCGTAAGCTAGGGTGCCCACGCATCCGACCAACAGAGCATGTTGCTCGAAATGCTTTAGGCGACATAGTGAAGCTAACTGGAGAAGTCACCTGCAACGTGCAGTTCAAAGAACATAAATTCACTGACGTTTGCTATCTAACAAATCGGCATGATTTAGATCTATTGGGATTGGACTGGATTGAGAAGATTGATGTCTTAAATAGTTTATTAAATGAAGTATGTTCTCATAATCCTTGCTCTAATTCTATCCAAAATTCTCATTATATTTCTGAATCAAATGCCTCAGTTGTGTTATGTTCCCCTGATGTTTGTGAACTAAATGCTTCCGATGTAACATGTTCTCGTAATATTTCGAAATCGAATTCCTCCGATTTAATGTGTTCTCATAATGATGTCAAATCAAATACCTCCGATTTGATGTGTTCTCATAATGATGCTAAATCAAATAACTCCGATGTAACATTTTCACAAAATGTTTCCCCATCAAATTCGTCAAACAAAGTATGCTGTCGTAATATCTCAAAATCTCATGCATCTTATTCCTCTAAAATGTCGACCACATACCACGTAAATCATCTTCGACAAAAACATGCAGGTGTATTCCAAAACAAACTGGGCTGTTGTAAGTTCACCAAAGTTTTCTTGTCGTTAAAGCAAAATGCAAAACCTGTCTTCAGACCAAAACGACCAGTACCTTATGCTGCTCTGTCAGTCGTTGACCAGGAACTTGACAGGTTAGAATCACTGGGTGTCATTCAGCCAGTAAATTACTCACCGTGGGCTGCTCCCATAGTAGTTGTGAGAAAGGCAAATGGGACTGTTCGCATATGTGCTGATTTTTCCACTGGTCTAAATGATGCTTTAGAGGATCACACTTATCCACTTCCCATACAGGAAGATTTATTTATCAAACTAAATGGAGGGAAGTATTTTGCTAAGATTGACCTTGCTGACGCATATCTCCAAATAGCAGTTGATCCAGTCTCCCAACCACTACTGACGATTAACACTCACAGAGGCCTTTACCAATATAAACGTTTGCCTTTTGGTGTGAAACCAGCACCAGCTATTTTTCAACAAATTATGGACACTATGTTGGCTAATTTGCCAGGAGTCGCTGTCTATCTGGATGATTTTATCGTTACAGGTTCCAGTAAGTCCGATTTATTTGATCGACTTGATGCTGTTTTGACCAAAATATCTGAGTATGGATTTTATCTAAAAGAAGGGAAGTGTAAATTTTTCATGGACTCGGTAAAATATCTTGGGTTTGTTTTCGACAAAAATGGACAACGCCCAGATCCAGAAAACGTACGAGCTATCCAAAATATGCCTCCACCATCTAACGTCGCAACTCTACGCTCGTTCCTTGGTCTTATCAGTTATTACAGTAACTTTTTACCAAAATTGCATCGCCTCCGAGCACCCATGAACCATCTATTATCCAAAAATGTAAAATGGAACTGGTCCACTGAGTGTCAAAAGAGTTTTGACAAAGTAAAGTCACTATTAATATCGGACCTACTTCTTACGTATTTTGATCCCTCACTGGAAATCGTTGTTGCCGCAGATGCTTCTGATTATGGTGTCGGAGCTGTTATATCCCACAGGTTTCAAGACGGCACAGAGAAAGCTATAGCCCATGCCTCCAGAACGTTGACTTCGGCAGAACGCAAGTACAGCCAAATTGAGAAAGAAGGATTGGCACTAGTTTTTGCAGTTAAGAAGTTTCACAAAATGCTGCATGGTAGAAAATTTACCTTATTTACTGATCATAAACCCCTATTATCGATCTTTGGATCTAAGAAAGGTATACCAGTTTATACTGCAAATCGCCTCCAACGATGGGCTACAATGTTGTTGGGTTATGATTTCACTATCAAATACAAATCTACCTCTGACTTTGGTCATGCTGATGCACTATCGCGCTTAATAAGAAATCATAAGCTTGAAAATGAAGTTACTGTCATTGCTTCTATATCAGTGGAAGATTTAAGCAGCATGTTGCTCAATTCAACGCGAATTCTTCCAGTGACAGCTGCTCGAATCGCTGATCACACTCTCCATGATCCTATCTTAAGGCAACTAGCTACATTTATCCGACGTGGTTGGCCCCCACGTATAACATCTCATGAACTAAAACAGTATTATCAACGACGCCAATCTTTATCCATCGTAAATGACTGTATTATGTTCGCTGATCGCGTAGTAATTCCAAGTAACCTACGCCCACTCGTTCTGAAACAACTGCACACAGCTCATCCAGGTATTGGAAGAATGAAAGCTGTTGCTCGAAGTTATGTATACTGGCCTAACATTGATGAACACATCGAAGACTTAGTGCGTGCGTGCAGAAAATGTGCTGCAGCCTCGAAATGTCCACGGAAAGCTGAACTCAATTCTTGGCCATCCCCGAAAGAACCTTGGTCGCGTATACACATTGATTTCGCCGGCCCATTTCAAGGTACATATTTCCTCATTTGTGTCGATGCCTACTCAAAGTGGCCAGAGATTCTACCCATGAAGCAAATCACGTCGCAAGAGACTATTATCGAGTTACGGCAGTTATTCTCTCGTTTCGGAGTCCCAGATATTCTCGTGTCAGATAATGGCATTCAGTTTACTTCTTCCATTTTCTCCGACTTCTGCAACAGGTTTGGGGTCAAACACGTTCGTTCACCTCCATACCATCCACAATCAAATGGTCAAGCAGAAAGGTTTGTGGATACCTTCAAAAGAGCGCTACTGAAGGCAAGGTGGGAAGGGAAGATAAAGGAAATTCTTGATGATTTTCTGTTAGTCTACAGAACGACTCCAAATCCATCAGCGCCGAATAAATTGTCTCCAGCAGTAATTATGTTTGGTAGAAAAGTTAAAACTCCTCTCGATGCCATAAAACCAAAGCAAAATGGTGTAGGAAGAAGAAACCAGAAGATGGAATCTCAATTTAATCGCCACCTCGGGGCGAAAAGTAGAATCTTCCGAGATAATCAAAAAGTGTACGTCCGTGATTTCCGATACTCACCTCCTCAATGGACCAGTGGACGCATAATTGGGAGACGAGGGAAAGTAATGTATGTGGTGGAGGTTGAAGGCCAAAAGTGGATACGTCACGCTAACCACATACTGGAAAGTTCTGGTACTCCTCAGAAAACCGAGAAAATGTGCTCATTGTGGGAAGTCTTCCTGGACAGTTTCGACATAGGAAGTCCAGCAACTAAGAAAACTGTACAACTGGAACAACATCCTATTAGGAGATTACAACGGAAACGCAGAAGGCCCGATATACTGCAGGTGGACCCGAAGAAAAGAGCATATACTTCTGAGGGGAGATATCAACGATATCTTAGCTACTGTTTGTAATTAGTGTCTAACCGTTTTTCTTTTTTGTTTATTTCAGTTAACCCAATTGGTCACGACCGCAACGCAATCCAGTTTTCCTTTATGCACTCAGTCAATGGCAGTGATGACATAACTTTTTTTGTCAAGGGGGAAGATGATGTGATCCGCAAAACTAGAAGCCTGAACAAATTACGGAAGCTATTTTCGGGGACGTTAATTCATTTAATTCAAAGCTTGTAAAACTGTAACATTTACTTTTGCTCCTAGCCTATTCTACAGATCATAAGCTTTCGTTTGATGTATAATTCATTGCCATAGCATTTTCTGTTCTAAAGTTATTGTCATTTAGACGTAAACTTTTGTACCCTATTTTCTACTATAATCCCCCAGTTTTGGACATGATTGTATTTTTCAAATTATTGTACGTTGTGGTCCGCTTAGTCATCTATTTATTCATGTAACTTTTCACCCTAATCTGAATTGGGAATTCGAGTGCTAGATCGGGTTGGAATAAAGTGATTAGTGTTCCATCTGTCTTTGTCTTCTCTCTCTCGTGCTTGCCAGCCAATCAGGGACAGAATATTTTTTTTTAATTATTATTAGCTTTATTCAATATTATATTTTTGGTACAATATAGAATTCTCAGCACAAAGTACTTCAACAAGTTTCCGTTTCTTACCTCTTCGTCCTTTCTGACGACAAATATTGGGTGATTGCCTGTTAGAAGTTAGCAGCCCAGTCAATCGACATCTGGATAATGTACATTCTTCTCGCTGCATATTGCCAGAAACCACGATATCTCTGAATAAGCCTTCTGTAACCTTTACAGCGAAGGGTCTTACACTTTTCAGAAACGCACTTGAATAGGTTGTGCGATTAATAGGCATAATAATGTATTAAAACAAACAAAATCAGATAACTTGTTGAAATATCTAGATGACAGGAACAGGTAGCCCAGATGTTTAAACAGGCCGCCAACACCAACAATAGTTTTCGTCTCTCTACCCCTATTTCAAACTCACGCATATTGGCCTCAAGGTTAAGCCAGTCAGTCTATCGTGTCAAGGTCTTAATCTACATTATACTCGGCACTAAGTGGGTAGACAGATTCAAGGACGTAACAGTTATTTAAACCATAGGGTTACAAAAACCAGTGGATTTCCTTTAAGTCTATTTCACTGATGGATTCGCGTATACTCATCCCATCAGGCACTGAACACGATGAATAGCGTAAACAAATTAGATCTAGATTAACTAAAAATCTAAGGAACGATCGTGAGCAGTGGTGGGCAACGAAAGCAAAAGAGATGGAAAAGGCAGCGGCTGTAGGCAACACCAGGCAGTTATTCAGACTAATAAAAGAAACCGGAATTAAGAAGTCAAGTGTAAGTGAAACAATCTCGAAAAAAGACGGAACCCTTATCTGCTCCCAACCTAAACGTTTAGAACGATGGGCGGAACACTTTAAGGAGCAGTTTAGCTGGCCTTCAGCTACTGCACAACTACCCACTATTCCCAGAAAACCTGAATGGAACATTGAAGTAGGCCCCACGACCCTACTTGAAGTTCAAAAGGCTATAAGTAATCTGAAACGAGGAAGAGCAGCTGGTCCTGATGGATTGGCTCCAGAGGTCTTTAAATATGGTGGTCCAATTTTAGCGATTAGGTTGACTAATATTCTGGCTAAAATCTGGGAGACGGATGTAATCCCATCCGACTGGTCACAATCACTGATTGTCCCAATATATAAAAAGGGGTCAAAATCATCCTGCGATAACCATAGAGGGATTGGTCTGACTAACATAGCATCTAAAATACTAGCCTCAATAATTATCGGGCACCTAACTAAGACTCGTGAACTGCAAACACGAGAAAATCAGGCTGGCTTCAGACCTGGTCGTGGCTGTATCGACCACATATTCACCATTCGTCAAGTTTTAGAGCACAGACACGCTTATCGGCGTCCGACGATGATAGTTTTTCTTGACTTGAAAGCAGCATTTGACTCTGTAGACCGAGAGGTTTTGTGGCAGTGTCTGTCATTGAAAGGTGTACCTGAGAAGTACATAAACCTTGTAAAGGCTCTTTACTCGAACACTACCAGTCGAGTGAGAGCTTATGGCGAACTGTCATATGATTTTACAACCTCAAGTGGTGTCCGTCAAGGCTGTCCACTATCCCCGTTTTTGTTTAACTTCATTATAGACCTGTTGCTGGAAATAACACTCTTCGACTGAATTTTCAGGAATTGATCTCCTACCAGGGGGACCACTAAACGACTTAGAATACGCAGATGACATAGTCCTGTTTGGTGAAGACGCTGGCAAAATGCAGAGTCTTCTGTTGGAACTCAGTAATAATGCCAGGATGTTTGGGATGCGTTTCTCCCCATCCAAATGTAATTTGTTACTCCAGGACTGGCCTGCGTCAACACCCGAACTAAGGATAGGGAGTGAAGTAGTCGAACACGTCGACAACTTCACTTACCTTGGAAGTCTGATCAGCCCTAATGAGTTGGTGTCTGACGAAATCTCAGCACGGATTCAAAAAGCTCGTTTGGCTTTTGCCAGCTTACGTCACCTATGGCGTAGACGAGATATCCGTCTATCAATTAAGGGACGAGTATACTGCGCATCAGTTCGCTCTGTTCTACTTTACGGCTGTGAAACATGGCCATTAAGAGTAGAAGATACTCGTAATTTACTAGTATTTGACCACAGATGCCTTAGAAATATTGCTCGCATCTGCTGGGATAACCGGGTAAGTAATAGTGAGGTTAGACGCAGGGTATTAGGGAACGATGGTAAATCAGTTGATGAGGTGATGAATCTTCATCGACTGAGATGGTTGGGCCATGTGTTACGTATGCCTGAACACCGATTACCACGACGCGCTATGCTGACTAGTGTTGGGGATGGTTGGAAGAGAGTTAGGGGCGGCCAAACCAAAACATGGCATCAGTGTTTGAAGTCACTAACTTCTAGCCTGAGCCATGTTGGCAGATGCAGACTACCTGGTTGGGGTCCGCGTGACTATCGTAACCAATGGTTGGAGACTCTGTGTGACATGGCTCAGAATCGGTCACAATGGTGTAGGTGTATACACTCTTTATCTTCCCTTAAACCTTGAGACTAAAATTGCTTCATATAACTCTTCCTTCCTGTACTATATCCTTATATACAGCCTTTATTTATATACTACCACCACCAAATTAACTACTATGAATTCGGTGTTCATCTTGTTGTGATAACGAGGTATGGCAACTTGGACCGATGCATATATGTGCCTGGTCCTACGTTGTAGATGACCGACTGATTGACTTGACGGAAAAAACCTCCGCTGTAGTCGATTTCGTAATTTCTAAAATGCGACTAGCAGATGCAGCTAGTTCGTCTACGGCGTTGTTTTGAATCGAGACGAGAATTGCTTGCATCTGTTTCGGGAGTTTGGACAAGAAGAGCTGTTTAAATAGGCCATCGTCGAACGTTCGTTGACCTATCACCTCTCTCATCCTTAACAACATGTCCGTTGCGGAACCATGTTGCAGGTCGATATTGTTAAGGAATTGATCCGACCGTTGTCGATCGGTTAGATCTCCGCGTTTTAGAATCGATCGTTTAAGACTTTCGTAAGGTTCCGAAACATCACTAGTAAACACACTAGGTGTTACGTACGCGCGGTAATGCCTTAACTACCGCGAGGAATTGCGTGCGTGAGTCCGTGATTCCGTGCCCGCAAAAGTGAGCTTCTGCGTAGCAGATCCAGGCTTCGATACTGTCAGGCCAAAAGGGAGTTAACTGAATCGAAGGTGGAGGAATAGATTTTAACTTAAATACATTGGGTGCCTGTTCCTTCATAGTATTATTAGAACGAAAAATATATAATTAAAATATATCCGAAAAACTCGAAAAAGGTATATCACAATATATAAAAGTCAAATAAAGAAAAACAATGGATAATGATATTCCAAAAAGGAACTGACTCATAGTTTATGCGCTTGGTGTACTAGATCACGTTGGGCTCACCACTGAAGATACGACTGGTATTGTAGTTTTGCAACTATTAACCAGTAACACCTATATTCGAATCGCCCCCCAATCAATTAAAATCAGAAGTCAGATACGAAGAGACTGGAAAGATATATTTGATCCGTTATCAATATTTCGAGAAGCGTTTGCTTTAATCTGGCTAGTAAACGTAGGAGCTGTTTCCCACGCTGGGTCGTAACGTGATCTGGTGTGGATGCATGACTGAACGCCTTCAGTTAAACAAGTCCACTTAGAACAATGTGGTCAGCATCCAATGTCGAACAATTGAAGAGCTATTGATTTTGGGGAATTATTTACAGCTACAATGGAATCCCATCACTTTTGGTACAAGAAAATCCGTTAATATTGGTAAGAAATGAAATCGAAAAAGCTGGAGCTTTATCAGAATATTTCAGTAAAGTGTTTTCTATCAGTAATGAGGGACTGCAAACTATTCATTGTGATTGTGGCGGCTAGTTGATAGACCCTATAGTAATTGAGAAAGATACTGTCTTAAAACCACTTCGGCGTCTCAAACCTGATACTTTCGGTGGTCCTGATTGTTATGACTTGACCTACTTACTTACTTACTTACGCCTGTTACCCCTTGTGGAGGAGCATAGGCCGCTCACCAACATTCTCCATCCAACTCTGTCCTGAGCCTTCCTTTCCAGTTCTTTCCAGTTGCTATTCATCCTTTTCATATCGGCTTCTATTTCCCGGCGTAGTGTGTTCTTTGGCCTTCATCTTTTCCGCTTCCCTTCACCATTCCAAGTTAGGGATTGAGTCGTGATGTAAATTGGTGATTTCCTCAATGTATGTCCGATCCACTTCCAACGTCTTTTCCTGATTTCCTCTTCAGCTGGAAGCTGGTTTGTCCTGTCCCATAAAACGCTGTTGCTGATAGTATCCGGCCAGTGGATGTTGAGTATTTTGCGTAGACAACTGTTTATAAATACTTGTACCTTCCTGATGATGGCCGTAGTAGTTCTCCACGTTTCAGCTCCATACAGTAGGACTGTCTTGACGTTCGTGTTAAAGATTCTGACCTTGAAATTGGTTGAGAGTTGTTTTGAGTTCCATATGTTCTTCAATTGTAGAAATGCTGCCCTTGCTTTGCCAATCCTCGCATTTACATCTGCATCCGATCCCCCTTGTTTATCAACGATGCTCCCCAGGTACTTGAATGTTTCCACCTCTTCCAGAGTTTCGCCATCAAGTGTGATTGGGTTGGTGTTCTCCGTGTTGTAGTTGAGAATCTTGCTTTTTCCTTTGTGAATGTGGAGGCCTATCGATGCGGAGGCTGCTGCTACATTTGTTGTCTTCATCTGCATTTGTTCGTGTGTACGAGAGAGGAGGGCTAGGTCATCTGCGAAGTCCAAATCATCTAATTGATTCTGAGCTGTCCATTGTATTCCGTATTTCCCGTCAGATGTCGAATTCTTCATAATCCAGTCAATCACTCGAAGGAAGAGGAATGGGGAGAGTAGACAGCCTTGTCTGACTCCGGTGCTTGCTGGAAATGCGTCTGTCAGCTGTCCTCCATGCACCACTTTGCACTGTAGTCCATCGTATGAGTTTTGGATAACGTTGACAATCTTGTCAGAAACTCCATAGTGTCGAAGAAGTTTCCATAATGTTCTCCTGTCCACGCTGTCAAACGCCTTCTCATAGTTAATGAAGTTGACGTATAGTGATGAGTTCCACTCAACTGATTGTTCAACGATGATCCGTAGTGTCGCAATCTGGTCTGTGCACGACCGATCCTTACGGAATCCAGCCTGATGATCCCTAAGTTCGGCGTCCACTGCGTCTTTCATCCGATTCGGCAGCACTCTGTTGAAAACCTTTCCTGGTGCTGATAACAAACTGATGCCTCTGTAGTTCTCATATTGGCTCAGATCTCCTTTCTTTGGTATCTTGATGAGATATCCTTCTTTCCAGTCCGTTGGCACTTGTTCCTCTTCCCAAATCTTCTTGAATAGAAGGTGAAGCATATTTGCAGTTATTTCAATGTCTGAATTCAGTGCTTCTGCTGGTATATTGTCAGGTCCTGCCGCCTTCCCACATTGGTTTGTCTGATGGCCATCTTGACTTCTTCGAACGTTGGTGGAGTAACATCTATAGGAAGGTCTGTGTGGGCTGCTTCGATGTTCGGTGGATTCAATGGGGCTGGTCTATTCAACAGTTCCTCGAAGTATTCTGCCCATCTTTTCCTCTGTTCTTTAAAATTCGTGATTGTCTTTCCTTCTTTGTCCTTGACTGGTCTCTCTGGTTTGCTATATCTTCCCGCCAATTTCTTCGTTGTATCATATAGTTGTCTCATTTTCCCTTCTCTTGCAGCTTTTTCCGCCGTCGTTGCTAGTTCTCCCAAGTATTTCTGCTTGTCGGCTTTAATGCTTTTCTTCACTTCCCTGTTAGCTTCTGCGTAGTCTGCTTGTGCTTTGACTTTCTCTGCTCGTGTTCGGCTGTTGTTAATTGCTAGTTTCTTGTTCTTCCTCTCCTGAATTTTGTCCAGGGTTCCCATAGAGATCCATTCCTTGTGATGATGCTTCTTAGGACCAAGAATCCCCTGACACGTTGAAGTCAGTGCTTCTTTTATCCCTTTCCAGTTGTCCTCCAAAGTAGTTTCTTGTTCATTTAGTAGATCCTGTAGAGCTTGGAACCTGTTGTTGAGAGTTATCTTGAATTCATGGAGCTTGTCAGTATCTCGAAGGAAGGCTTCATTGAACCTTTGTAGTGCTGTTTGTCCAGTTGTCCAGTCTTTCTTAAGCTTCAGTCTCATCTTGGCCACAACCAGGTGGTGATCTGAAGCTATGTCAGCTCCTCTCCGGGTTCTCACATCTTCCATTGATCTTCGGAATTTTTTGTTGATACAGATGTGATCTATCTGGTTCTCTGTGGTTTGGCCCGGTGAGATCCATGTAGCTTTGTGTATGCGTTTGTGTGGGAATATTGTGCCGCCTATAACCAATTTGTTGAAAGCACATAGGTTTGCAAGTCTCTCCCCATTTTCATTTCTCTCTCCTAGTCCATGTCGTCCAATTATATCTTCATATCCTGTGTTGTCCACTCCAACTTTAGCATTTAGATCTCCCGTAAGGATGGTGAGGTCCTTTCGTGAGCACTTTGCTATAATTGATTGCAGCCTTTCATAGAACGGATCTTTATCATCGTCGTTGCTATCATTGGTGGGTGCATAACATTGGATAACGTTCATTGTGATCCCTTGCTTCTTTGTTCTGAATGATGCTTTGATTATCCTGGGTCCATGAGATTCCCATCCCACAAGTGCATTTTGTGCTTCTCTAGACAGCATTAGAGCAACTCCCCGAGTGTGTGGAGCATTTTCCCCTTCGTGACCGGAGTACAGCAGCATCTCTCCTGTACCTAGCCTTTGTTGTCCAGTTTTTGTCCAATGGGTTTCGCTGATTCCGAGTACTGTCAAGTTGTATCTCCTCATTTCCATTTGCTATTTGGCTCGTCTTTCCTGTCTTCCACATTGTCCGGACGTTCCATGTACCTATAAAGAGTGTTGCTCTGGTTGTTAGAAGGTGCATCGGTCTCGTGACTTCCGAAGAATTTCGGCTTTCATCATGAGACGTCATAAATATTCCTTCAACTCGGAGGGCAGAGTTTAAATGATTTGAATAATTTTTTTCTGGTTAGCGTTTTTTGAGCGAGTTAGCTTTTCTACGGGATGGGGTCGCTAACCCCATGCCCAACCCTCCTCTTTTACCCGGGCTTGGGACCGGCAGTAACTCTAGAAGAGCTACAGGCGGAGTTATGACTTGACCTAGGCTGTTGCCAATTATTATGTCTTGATCAAGGTCGTTGCTGATTTGTTATGACCTTACGAATTAAACAAGGACGTAACTTGCGTGAATTATCCACCAATAGAAATACGACTTCTATGACCTTCACGCTGTGACAATGACGTTCGACTAGTATGAGTAATCTAGCGTCCTTATTAGTCCTTAATCCGCTTAGCCTGTCCACTTGAGTCCAGAACACCAAAAGCAGCCTCGGCAATATGAATCGTTTATTTCAAGCATACTTTGTTTATATATCAGACACGCAGGCCACATCATACCATAAAATATAAAATAATATTTGTGCAAAACCAAGCCAAATAAGGCTGTAAGCGTGGGAGTCAATAATCAACAAACTGAGCATAACATAGGAACAGTAAAACATATAATAATAATCAATAAGTCAAAATGAAGCTTACAATAAGATGAATATAGATATAGATAATCTGGTTACTGAATAGTTATACAATAGGAATATACATAGAATAATTGTCCAATAATAGATCCCGTAAGTTATCCGTACTTACTTCTCCCCTAGTATATAACACTGATGATATTCATCCTAGGATTATGAAAGCTCTATCAAGTGTAATTGCTGAACCCTCAGCGACACTGTTTGATATGTCTCTGCAGCAGTCCAGATTGCTCAGAGGCTGGAAAGACGCGTTAGTTAGTCCGTTGTATAAGGCTGGGAGTAGAGATTTATTCAGTAACTATCGACCCGTTAGCTTAACTGGTGCAGTCGTAAAACTGATGGAAAAAATTGTTCGGATGGCCGTCATAAACTATGTGGTAGGACATAATCTTTTATCCAGGAAACAACATGGTTTTCGGAAAGGCCTACCATGTTTGATAAGTCTCCTCATTGCAAGAGGAGATTGGCTTGAGGCAAAAGATCGCAATATTACTGTAGATGTGATTTTCATAGATCTAAGTAAAGCCTTTGATAAGGTCTCCCATTCTGGTTTTAAATTAAAACTGTAAAGTTTTGGAATTCATTATACAGTCATAGACTGGATAAGTGACTTTCTTCATGATAGGAGACAAAGGGTAAAAGGAAATGGAGCTCTCTTGTCGTGGGAACCTGTAAAAAGTGGAGTTCCCCAAGGCACAACCCTCGGTCCTCTTCTATTTTTACTTCATGTAAATGAATTACCAAATGTAGCTAAGTAATCCGTTCTAATCTTCGCCGATGACATAAAGATTTAGAGAACCATATACAGCATGTCAGACAGAATAGTATTACAGGATGATCTCAACGCATGGATGGACGGGTGTTCACTAGAAGTGAATCCTAACAAGAGTGTGGTGATGCAATTAGAAAACTATGATGACTCGTATTACGATACAATATGCGGATTCGTGTTACCGAAAGTAAGAAACTACAAAGAATTAGGAGTCATACTTAGCAACGATCTCAAAACTATCAATCACTGTAAGGCTGCTGCCGCAAAAGGCTATAGGGTATTATGGTCTATTCGTAGATCTTTCCAGTATTTGGATGAGGGAATGTTTAGATTATTATACTGGACTTTCGTACGACCACATTTGGAATATGGGATTCAAGCAGCGAGTAATTGTTTCAAATATGGGGTGTATATGCTGGAACGAGTCAAACGACGAGGGACTAAAATGGTAAAAGGTCTATCTAACCTATCTTATGAAGACATACTGAAACACCTCAACAATGACCTTGGTAGTATTATGTTTCATCTTTTCCCTCTGTGTGGGACTGATCATTTGAGAGGACATTCTAAGAAAGTTCGAAAACCGAGATCAAATTGTCTACGTATGGAGTTTCGTTTCTCATACCGAATTTCTGGAATTCTCTAACAGAACACGTAATATCAGCACCTCCAGTCGGTATATTGAAAACGGGCTTGGTCCTCCACAGGTTAACAAATTACAAGGATCAATATAGGTCAACGGACCTCCCATCATTATTACTAAAGACTGGAAGTAATGCACCAAGGTAAAAAATAAGTGACTTTTAGAGTTAATAAACATTTAATTGTTCATGCTTCATAGTGTTACAGGACCAAAATATTCAAAATTTTATTTTCGGCATTGTTTGGTTATTTTTTTACAGGCGTGACTGAACATAGACATTGGAGATTGAATTAGGAGTGCCAAGTTTTGATTGCTTACCTAATGTCTCAGGAAGCTACGATCATAGCGTAAGTTGGTTCTTTTCGTTTAATATTTTCGAAATTCAGAGTTGATAATAGTGATTACATGAGGAATGGGGACTTCTTCCCAACACGTCTGCAGGCGCAAAATGATGCTGTCGGTTTGATCTGCCAGAGCAAGCGTCAACGTAATCCAGAAAATACCATTGGT
This sequence comes from Schistosoma mansoni, assembly GCF_000237925.1. Lineage (NCBI taxonomy): Eukaryota > Metazoa > Platyhelminthes > Trematoda > Strigeidida > Schistosomatidae > Schistosoma > Schistosoma mansoni. The sequence continues at coordinate 65,363,230 of NC_031495.1, read as the reverse complement.
TTGTTGTCCCTTGCAAACACCGAAGTACTTTGTACGCTAACAAATGATGTGAGTAAGATATACAATCGTTTACACCTTGTGGAGCCAAAGGGCAGGATTATTTTCTGCTCATCAATAAGGATAGCCCACCTCGCACTTCGTCATCGACAATTGAGACATCAGAAAATGAGGATCGTATGTTTCATCGGTAGTCCCATATTAGAAGATGAAAAAGAAGTGAGATCATTCCTTAAGCTAACAACGTATGTGTCTAGTTGACTAGGCTTGCCAAGCGTCTCAAAAAAGAGAAAGTAAATGTCGATATTATTAACTTTGGTGAGAATGAAACAAATGAGCAAAAGTTGTCAGAATTCATCGACACATTGAATGGAAAGGATGGAACAGGTTCTCACCTCATATCTGTTGCCCCGGGGACAGTCTTACACGATACTTTGATGACAAGCCCCGTTGTTGCTGGTGAGGATGGTTCTGGCATGGCTGGTGCCGGGTTAGGTTTGGAGTTTGGATTAGATGGGGCAGAAGATCCTGATTTACTCTATGCCCTCAGAGTATCAATGGAAGACCAGCGCATGCGTCAAGAACATGAGGTTAATGGAGATGGTAGTAATACTTCAGTTGTAGCAACATCGTTACCAGGTAATTAAAAATGAGTTTTGTTTTACAGGTAAATATCCATGGGTAGCGTCCAGAAAATATCTTAAAGGAATATTGGTTTCATTAAAATGTGTCCATTTCCATGGTTATCTAAAAAATGACTTCAATACTGTTCATACCGTTTTTCCTATTTGTTTACCTATTTGTTTAACTATATTCTACCAACTTATGTTCTGCCCATGCCAATGCTTCCAATTACTTTCTCGCATTAGCTAAAAGTGTATTGCCTGTATCTAATGAAGTTTTCTACTTACCTGGTAACAAATGCACCCTAACCGATTGACTGAAATATTAGCTCTGTCTTATTTTAAGTAAGACCCAAGCAGCGAGTAAATTATTGAGCGAGATAGGCGTAAGTCGGCAAAAATACTTTCTGCAAAACACTTTTTATGTGACCCTACTATTTGCATCTTAAAGGTTGAATGTAGGCCATTGACTTCGCTCTGGGCTCCACATTGCTTCACCTCACTTTTTGTAATCTGGACTTGAATCTTAGTTTGCTTGTGTTTTGCCAGCTGGGTCAGGAACGTCCGAAGAAGCTATGCTTCAGCAGGCTTTGGCTATGTCAATGCAAATGAATAATACCGAGTCTTCATCCTTGCCTATGGATATCGATCTGGCAGCTATGTCAGAAGAAGATCAGATAGCATATGCACTGCGCATGTCTTTACAACAGATGGGAGAGGAAACGACTCAACCTACCACCACTACATTGGAGTCCGACAAGGTTAGGTTATCTTATTTGTGTGTTTGAATTGTATATATTGGACACATCACAAGTCCTTGTATTTCAGCTTCACCTGCATTTTCTCTGGGATCTAGTGATACTACGCGGTTTCCCCTAAGGTACATGGAGTGTGACTCCGACTGTTATTCAGTGACTGGAGGTTTTGTGCTTTGATGAGCTTTCGAACTTGGCTTAATATCAGATTATTGTGTCCAATTACTATTGCATAAATAACAGTGACGCTGTTTTACCAGTAGCATAAGCCAAGAGTTGTGTTTAGTTTAAAAGCTATCAGATCTCCCTCGCTTCCTTGTTGGTTTATAGTCTAGGATAAAAGTAATTCTATATATGCATGAATTATAGCCATATTACTTGCCATAAAAAGCGTGATTCAGCTGTCAAGCACAGTCCGGTAGTAATGTCTCATTGAAAAAGATACGTAACAAACCTCACTTCTCTGTACTTGGGCCAAAACTAACAACAAGCTACCACTTGGTGCAAGTACATCAGACGACTAATGTCAAAAATACCCATTTCCATTTCTATTGAACTTTTTCGCAGATATTCCCTCAAGAAGTAACTCCATCCAATCGCTTACGGACTACTTCACTAATTCTGTTAGAATAATGTGCACAACCAACTTCCTATAAGTTTACAATATTGACGTAGTATACTGGCAAGTGATTTGGGGATACTTTAATCTATTCAAACACAAAATATTCTTGGTTCGTTAGCGTCTATTCACTAAATTTGATGTGACGCAACTCAGCAAGTAAATATATGTGTACTGGGCTTCGTACCACACTTTAGTCAACAGCACTACCCAATAACAAACCAAAGTGACGCTTGTGACTAACCAACTAGTTGGTGACCGACCCATCGAACCCCTAAATCATCGCGCTCATACCTGGCTGAACATTTATTTATTTAAACATATAAATATTGGCACAAAGAGGCACGAGATATATATGCGCCGCACAAATTTCATTTGATTTGTGTGAGGGCTGTGATACTGCCCAGGTGCCCAAACTGAAGCATTAAGGAGTGGATTAGTTATGTGCATCAACTACTTACGTTTGGAATCTCATCACTCAACAGACTTTTGGCTAGTGTGATTTCGTCACAGACTCACTACCGAAAATGGAAAATAAGTAATTTTCATAACGTTAGTTCGCCAGTGTCTACAAATTATTACCAGCAAATAAGTATACTTTATTTAGGGCGTAAAGTGCCAGGTAACAGCCATAAACCAGTTGATTCGATGGCCTAGCCACTATAGCTCTATTAAGTTATCTTGATAAGCAAGCCCGAAGTCCGACAGCGAAGTCGTACTGCTGACTGTAGTGGGGGGTGACAACAGTAAGGTGTTTCCCTCAGACAGTCTGCATTTGCAGCAATGCTGCCTCACAACGGAATGGGTTAGAAAAGGTCGACTATAGAAATGTTACACCTCACCTTACCTCATGGGTTTCCGTTTCTGGCGGTAAGACCTAAAATGATGAGCTAACACATCAAAAACCCACAAAAGGCCGTGTGCCACCGTTTTTAAGTGGTTGTCTCTTAAACTTCGGGGTCACGCTCCCAGGTCGTTAAGACCGTCACTAATTCAGCTTTTTCGGGTCCTCGAAGTAATATTCTTCCACGGTGTAGGAAATCGGGACGTGATTGTCACATTCTTAACTCTATTGGCACTCGAGGTCATTTTATTGACGACTAATAATTCTTCCATCCGTACAACTAACTCTCCCTGTATATCATTCTCACCACGCGCCACCAATACTAATGATTCGAGTTCATGAAATGTCATTCCTGGTCTTCTGAAACCAAGCTCTAAACTTCATTCTGGAGCTTTTAATGTTCGGACTTTGTGTCAAATTAAATAGCAGGTTTCTTTGGCTAGGACTCTAGAATCTCGGGCCATTGATGTACGCTGCGTCTCCAAAACGCATATATAGGATCCAAGTACGGTCATCCATTTGACCTCACCTTGTCAGTATAAAAATACGGCATAACTTACCCTACGAGTATGTGGAGATCCCACTGGTACTTTCCATGTTCTCGCTGGTGTAGGCATGGCACTACACTTTAAAGCAGAACAGGCTCTGTTAGACTGTATTCCAATAAACAATCGCTTGTGAGCTGTCTGACTAAATGGGATAGCAAGGATTCAGGAAAATAGGGACACCGTTTCCTTCTCGTTGACTCTGTCTATCCTCTCACTGATTGCGTCTCGGACGAAGTTAAAGATAAATTTCATAGGAAGCTGTCCAACCTCCTTCAAAAACTAAACGTTCTGATGTTGTAAAAGTGACGGGTGATTTTAGTGCTCAAATAAACTAAACCGGACTGGGAGGTACTTAGATTGATCGTACGATGTTGTGGTTCAGCGAACAAATAGTGGCGACCGTCCGTTGCAACTGTGCTCAGATGACCGTCTGTTTCTGGCGAACACCAAATTTAAACATAAGAGAAACATCGGCTGACGTGGCGACTTTCAGACTCGACTCATTGATGGACTCAAATAAGTCACATTACCATTATCTATCATTGGAGGGACTCGATGGAACTGTCGCTCATTCTTGAGCACATGTTCAGACTGGTCATGCTCCAGTTCAGGCACGTTATTTTGTGTCTTACTGAACGTAGAAAAGCCTCAGCATGAAAACCCCTTAGAGTCCAACTTAATGATAAAAATGAAGAATTTTTGAGCGAACAATTGTTTTCAATAAATACATCATCAGGCTCTACAGTTTTAAGTCTATAATTATGATATTTTACGAAGGTAAAAATGAGGCACGTATTAATTAATTTGACAATGTTATATGCTAAAATTGGTGAACGTTTGCATCTATTACGACATATATACTTCAAAATTGTGTTATTCGATCGTCTGCCTGGATCATTGATTGTACAAAATATGTGTATTCGAAATCCTTTCTCGTATTTAACCTATTTTAATTCCGTTATTCACTATCGCCAGTTAAGTTGATGATTATATACGAGGATAGCCAGGATGTATATTTCAATAACATACGATCTTATTGTAGTCAGACACCAGGCCACTAAACATTGCTCGTGTATTTTGGGACCACGTAGTAAACAGTGCCTGAGTTAAGAATAGAGTACCAGGTAAAGATGGGAAATCGATTGATGAGGTAGTGAATCTCTATCAACTGAGGTGGTTGGAATATTTGTTACATGTGCTCAACCACCGCTTATCTTGATGCGGCTGTCTTCTGGTGCAGGAGTAGGCTGGGAGAAAGTTCAAGGCAATCAAACCACAACATGGCATCGGTCTACGAATTCACTGACGACTAGACTTAGCCATGTTAATAGGTGTAGATTACTTGCTTGGGGTCCGTGTGATCATCGTAAATGATACTTCTCAAAGTCATCCACAGTGGGGTAGGTCCATTCACTACTGAATCTTGAAATCATATACCCTGCTTCTTTTTCTACTATTACTGATGTTGTTGCTACTATTGGATCTAGTAATCTTATCCGGCAGTGCTAATGTGGTGTGACTTGAGCAGACCCATATGTGTTAGATTCTACGATGTTTATGACTAACTTACTTATTGTTGTATTTCTGCGGACTAATCAGAAGGGTTTAAATAAGAAGCAGCCAGTTAATGTTTTTGTTAACAATTTAGTTAGTGGTTTTATTTCTTTGAATTTTCATAATTGCTCTATAATGTCTCACTTTCAACAGACTATTGTTGAACCCTCTGGTGTGGCTATGGATATAGATCAGACTCCAACTAAAGTTACTGAAAATCCAAATTTATCTTCTAGTTCCGGTACATTGGCAGCTGCAACATCAGCTGTTCCTACATCTGCTGACTTGGATGTTATGTACGATGCTGAATTTTTGGAATCTGTTTTACAAAGTTTGCCTGGTGTGGATACTCAGAATGAAGATGTTCGCAAGGCTATAAATGCTCTAACTAAGTCCCAGTCACAGCGAGGTTCAAAGAAAGATGAAAAAGAAGATGAGGATAAGCAGAATAGTTAAGGAACAGTGTATTGATTTTCAAATTCGCCGTGCGTGATTGTTTGGGTTCTTATTTTTGACACTGGTGAACATACACATTCTTAACTAAAATTATTGCGCCTCATCCGTCTGTTTTATTACTTAGAAAGTAAATATCATTAAAAAAAGTGATTTGCAATGTTTTTTTATGTGATTTACTTGTTTACAGTTTTAAGCGTTTAAAGTGATGATTCCTTTTCGTTTTCGTCAGTTTGTAATATCTATCAGTTATCTATTTGTATAACATTCAATACATATACGACACAACAACTAGGAGGGGTATTTTTACATTTACCTCTTGTTCGTTGCTACATTTATTGTCAAATTACAAGTATCCCTTAAATGCTGAAACTACAACACCATAACTACGTGTTTGTAAACCATCCTAATGCTGCATAAACAGTTGTAGGTAGGACGGTACTCAAATAGGTGATAAGAAGTTAAACAATATAGTTTGTCCGAACTATACCACATAACAGTAGATTGGACATATACACATATGTCCTAAGTTCTTTGTCATGATTAACTATTTGACGTTGGGTGGTCGTAGACTCCTGTAGTGATTTTAGGGTTGTTGTGACTTCCACACTCAAAAACAATGAGTTTACTGATTCAGGTGTTATGTATGTAATACGAAATACGTCACTTTTTTTCTCCGTACTTAACCCCTCCGTGATTATAAACCTAACACCACGAATAATAAATCTCAGTAGGTACATTATGGGGACATCTACAATACGAATCTGGGTAATGTTTTTAGTCGACTAATCGTAACTTATAAATGAAAAAGATTGTATATTTATTTATTTAAACACATAAATATTGGTACAAGGAAGCACCAGATAAATATGCGCCGCACAAATCTCATTTGATTTGTGTGAGGGCTGTGATACTGCCCAGGTGCCCAGACTGAAGCAGGCGGTTTTCCTATGGGGCCACACCCGGAGCCTTTGACCTGAAGGTCTAGTCCACAAGGCAGTGGAGCATCGTGAGGAGATGCAGTCCCATGGTGGCCGGTGACCAACGATTGATTCATACGCCATTTGTTCCCTCATCAGGGTACTGTAGCCAGTCCATGTGCACCATTGGTTTGGAATCAGGGTTTCCCAACTCCCCTAGGTGAACATACCGTGAACATTCCCCCAACCCGGTTAAAGCACCGTACATTGGCTTTTCGTCCTCTCAATTTGGTAAACAACAGTAATGCGACTGTGAGAAGGCAGTGAGTAGGACTTGTGTGGCAGACGCTATATATTCGCGTGGCCATGTGTTAGCATTTGGAGAAGGAGAGCGGACTCTCCCCACTCTCGGCCGTACCAGGGCATTTGGGGGCAAGTACTGACCGGGCCCGACGTTGCTTAACTGCGGTGATCGGACGAGAACCGGTGCTTTCAACGTGGTATGGTCGCCGGCTAGTTAGTAAGTTACTGAAATACGGGTTTACAATTGTGAAAGTACTAAGGTATCATGAACCAACTTAAATATACAAACAGGTGCTCCGCAGTATTGTTTTGAGTCTCAGAATTTCAATTCTACACCTGAAGGGTAAGCGCTTCACAATCTTTTGACTAATCAGTGTTGCATTATGTTAATTATTTGATCACTAGATATTATCCAGTGAATGTTAATGGAGCAGCATAACCGTTTTATATTACTGATTCATGGCATCTGTACACTGTGTATTTTAAACTGAGTTTGTAGCTCTTTTCAAATCTGAGGACTTATCTCATAAGCATGTACTTGATAATTTATTTACATTATCGTATTTGATGAGAAAAATTAGGTTCTAAATACTGGTTAAATATAATTCGTTTATTATCAAACAAAAAGTGTAATGTTAGGCAGTTACATGATTAGAGATCAACTGACGACTACACCTGTATTACCGAGACTATCAGTTCACATTCAAGTTCATTGGAAGTTTGATTCATGATATATAAGTTGATAACGGGAATTTTCGCCTTTAAGCCATCCGGCTTAGTGTTCACTCCAATTATTAGAGTTCACTTGAGTTGTGCGTTTTCATCAACCTAACTTATTAGATTTCTGCTGTTTATTATATAACCTAATATATGACAATTAAAATATTAACATACTTCAACGTTGTAAAGTTCATAGTCCATTCGTAAACGCCGAAAACAATAGAAAAAGTAGTAGTCTTATCAAACATATTAAACTCAGTTTAGTAAAGATTTAGGTAGGGAAGTCGTGATGTTTGCACAGGAAGAGTGATTGCACAACGGAACATTTGTTACCAAGTTACTCGGAAATCAATAATAGGTCGTATTTATTGATTTATAGTCAATTTTTATTTGCTAAAATAGTGTTCTATAGTAAGATAGAAAGGTACTAATTAATTTAAAAAAACTTGAAATGATATTTTGTCAACACTTGAAGATGCTTTAATCTAAGTAAACTCTACACAGTATGCCCAGAAATATATTTGTCTGAGTGAACCATGTAATGTCAATATTGTAAGCATTTATAATCTACTTGGTCTTATTCATAAATTAGTTATCGAGTATACCTTAACAATAATCATTCGGCAATATGACTGTTCTGCACTCTAGTTCTGTTATAAATTGTAGCCGAGTGGATGCCGTGTTAATGTATGACGTGACAAAACCGCCAATTAGAGAGCAGCGAATTATCGATCGGTCCAGTGACACACGAAACCCGCACGAGCAGTCTAGAGTACTTGTCGGGCCTGCTTTCTGCCTAGCCTAGCCAGTTGAGTCCAGAACAGCCTCTGCGGTATGAATCATTATATTTCAAACATATTGAGTTTATATACTAACATAACATTTGTACAAGATTTAGCCAAATGTGGCTGTGAATAGGGGAGATAGTAATTAAAATACAGGGCAAAATTCATGAATAGTAAGTCATAACAATAGTTTATAGTTCAAAATTATGCTTATAATAAGGGGATATGAATAGTTTAGTTAATTAACAATTATACAATAAAAATATACACATAGTATTGGTTCATAAATAGATCTCAAGGTTACCACTCATTATTGTTATCGGGGCATAACAGGTTCTTGGAAGCCATCTCTATTAGGAGATAAAGTCGAACCCTGGGGTTTGTTTGCTAGACCCGAACAATGAATACTCGTTGGTATTTCTACTCAAATATTTCATCATTTATTTTTACCTTACATTAGAAGTTACCTCTTAATACTTCCACACAATTATGACCTTTTGAATCTGGACGGTTAATTTAAGTGTGGGACTTTGAGAATTGTTTTACGATGATTCATTATATATTTTTCAAATATTTGGTTTTCTATATTTTTTATATTCCTTTAATTGTAGGCTTTAAAATAACTCAATAACTGTCGATATATGCTTTACTAGCTATAAATTACATTTAATTATGTGTCTGTTACTTAGATTTCTAGAAATAATCTAGTTATAAACAGATCGTCATTTTCTATTTATGATGAGTTGTGATCTTACAGTCAATGTTTATTATTACGAGTATTTTTAGTCGTAACAAAATAATAATCAAAGAAAGTCGGCTGGCTCTCTTAGTTTTATGATTAAGCAGGTTGAAGGCAGAAATAATTTCTGTGGGCTAATCAGCGTCAGTATACTTATCGAGCATAACGCATAAAACGGTTATCAGTGTTATTTGACTTGAAGTGGACTCAACAACCAGTGGTCCTGCTAAATACTTGTATAATGACTAAATTTATATCTTGACTACTTTCCTGTGTGTGGTCTTTAAACCTTTTGACTGTTGTGTCCGAATTTTATCTCGGATGTTCGCATTTAACGACAGACTGAATTTCTTCAGTTTCTAGTACATGGTAGCGTGCAAAATTAACTCACTGTATTTCGCGAAATGTGTTCTTACTCGTCTAATTTTTAGTAGGCCATTTATATGGTACATTTTGCCCCGACGTGCAATGTTTCATGGTGTAGGAGTAGGTTGGAAGAAAGCTAGGGGTGACCAGACCAAAACGTGGCACAAATCCATGAAGTCACTGACAAGTGGACTGGGCCATGTTGGTAGGTGTAGACTACCTGGTTGGGATTCGCGAGATGATAGCAACCGATGGTTAGAGACCTTGAATGACATGGCTCAAAATCGTTTGCAATGGCGAAGGTGCATCCATTCTTTGTGTTCTACCAAATTCTAATCTTCTGAATTCCTCATGTCTTTATCTTTTTCTCTTTCCAAATTTATTTCACTGTACTATACTCGTTCAATAATTTCTTCAAACCCTAATCTTTTGGATTTCTGATTATACTCCTACTACTTCTACCACTATGGGATTTGAATCGACAACTGCATCTCTGTGCTAATGTGGTATGGCAACTCGAACTGATGTACGTACGTACGAAGTTCTACGTTGTGACTGACTGACTGATATGGTACATTTGATTGCGATTCATCAGTTTAGATGTTTGATGCATATTATGAGATCTCATGATCCGTGCTTCTGTCCCGTGCGAAGTTGTAGATATATTCCACTAAGGAGTCTATAAGGATCAAACAATTGCCCGATGCCCCTATAGATTTCAATAGTTTCTTCAATTAGTTTTACTTTATGACGTAATTTTATGCGAGTGTAGTGTCGGTTGCTGTATCAGGCCAATTTATTGATCCTTCTTGAGTCACATTTTGACCTTGCTAATTATTCACTTGTCGACTTGACTAATTTTATGTGAGCGTATGTGTGTGCATTTTTTATCTTACTCATTATATGTTTGTAACTTATTTTTGTGTGACTATAAATATTCAGCAACACTTAATAAAAATGAGTTGGCTCACATGCTTTCTCCAATTCGTTTCACTTCGCTCCGTTTCTCTGACTATCTGTTCTGATCGATGATTGTACAAAATATACGCATTCAAAACTTCATTCTCGTATTTGACTTATTTAATTCCGTTATTCACTAATGCGAGTTAAGTCAATAATGATATGCGAGAATCGGCAACATGTATAAAACGATAACGATAATCACACGGTCAAATTAGAGTCAAATATTCACAGGCTACCAAAGTGGTTTGCTATTTCTTACAGCTCGACTCAGATTTGCGACTCGATGCATTATACTTTCACTTAATAAAATAAACAAATGAACTTCCAAAGGAATTGGGTTTAGTAAACTATAGTCTGTAAAATGTCGGCATATCAAGTATCTAAACATCGTATAGAGCCACCCCTTTCTTGTTAATTATAAGATAATATTAAAAAGGAAGTACAAATGTTTATAAAATTACAAAGAGATAGAAATGTTATCAATGCAAGTTTATGTAAACGATTTCTGGTGAATAGAGCTTAGAGCAATCAGATTGAATCACCGTTTCATTTAGATCATGTGTGAATATACAAATTGTTTTCAGTTTGGATTGATACTATAACGTAAAACTTTGTGTGTATGAATTAAAAATAAAACAATAATTGTTTTATGTGAAAATAGATTCATCGATAAATGCCACTAAAGTGCTGCACGGCAACGCTTTTTAGGATTCATCGGTGTTCCAACTGGACAATTGAAAGTATCAGAGAAATCCGGTAGCTCATTCATTATATGATTGACTCTATGACATCAGAAAAATTAATTAGATAAAGGCAGAAATTAGATAATTGCTTATGTTGTTTAATATAAGGGTTATTAAATATAGTGGTAAAAGTCAATTAACCCAAAGTGGGGTTGCGTAAACTCCGCCTGTAGCTCTTCTAGAGTTACTGCCGGTCCCAAGCCCGGGTGAAGGGGGAGGGTTGGGCATGGGGTTAGCGACCCCATCCCGTAGAAGACTAACTCGCTAAAAAACGCTAACCAGAAAAAATAATTCAAATCATTTAAACTCTGCCCGCGGACTTGAAGAAAGAATTATGACGCCTCAGGATGAAAGCCGAGATCCTTCGGAAGTCACGAGAGCGATGCCCCTTCTAACAACCATAGCAACAATTTTTATAGGTACATGGAACGTCCGAGCAATGTGGGAGACCGGGAAGACCAGTCAAATAGCAACGGCAACGAGGAGATACAAATTGGCAGTACTAGGAATCAGTGAAACTCATTGGACCCAAGCTGGACAACAAAGGTTAGATACGGGAGAGATGCTACTTTACTCCGGTCACGAAAAGTGCTCCACACACTCGAGGAGTTGCTCTAATGCTGTCTAGAGAAGCACGAAATGCACTTCTAGGATGGGAATCTCATGGATCCAGGATAATCATAGCATCATTCAAAACAAAGAAGGAGGGGATCACAATGAATGTTATCCAATGTTATGCACCGACCAATGATATCAACGACGACGATAAAGATCAGTTCTACTCGAGGCTGCAATCAATCATAGCTAAGTACCCAAGAAAGGACCTGACCATTCTGATGGAAGATCTAAATGCTTAAGTCAGAGTGGACAACACAGGATGTGAAGATATAGTTGGACGAAATGGACTGGGAGAGAGAAATGAATATGGGGAGAGATTTGCAAATCTATGTGCATTCAACAAATTGGTTATAGGTGGCACAATATTTCCACACAAACGCATACACAAAGGGTCTCTCCGAACCACACCGCAGAGAATCAGATAGATCATATTTGTATCAACAAAAAATTCCGAAGGGTCTCGTTGTATCAGACCACAGAAGAAATCAGGGATGGTCACCAGACAAATCGAGAGTGGGAAAGCAGAAGGATCAGACAACATACCAGCTAAAGTATTGAAGTCAAACATAGAAACAATTACAAACATACTTCATCTATTCAAGAAGATTTAGGAGGATAGACAAGTGCCGATGGACTGGAAAGAAGGATACCTCATCAAGATAACAAAGAAATTAAATATGAGCACATGTGAGAACAACACAGGCATCACACCAGTGTCAGTACAAGGAACATTTTTCAACAGAGTGTTTCTGGACCAGATGAAAGACGTAGTAGACGCCCAACTTCGGGATCAACAAGCTGGATTCCATAAGGATCGGTCGTGTACAAACTAAATTGCAACACTACGGGTCATCATTGAACAATCGGTTGAGTGGAACTTGTCACTATACATAAACTTCATTGAGTATGAGAAGGCGTTTGACAGTGTGGATAGGAGGGCCTTATGGAAAATTCTTCGACACTACGGTGTGTACCTGAAAAGATCGTTTAACGTCATACGGAATTCATACGACGGACTACTGTGTAAAGTAGTGTATGGAGGACAGCTGACAGACGCATCCGAAATGAGGATCGGAGTCAGACAGGGCTGCTTAAACTCAGCCTTCCTCTTATTTTGGTGATTGACTGGATTGTGAAGACCTCGACATCTGAGGGGAAGCAGGGAATACAATCGACATGTCAGAATCAATTAGACGATTTGGAATTCGCAGATAACCTAGCTCCCCTATCTCATACACACGACAAATACAGACGAAGACAACTAATTTAGCAACAGCCTCTGCATCAATAGGCTTCAACATACACAAAGGAAAAAGCAACATCCTCAACTACAACACGGAGAACGCCAAGCCAATCACACTTGACAACGAAACTCTGGAAGAGGTGGAAACATTCACGTACCTGGGAAGCATCATTGATGAACAAGGAGGATCTGATGCAGAATTAAAGGCGAGGATTGTCAAGGCAAGGACAACATTCCTACAATCGAAGAACGTATGGAACTCAAAACAACTGTCGTTTAATTTCAGAGTGAGGATCTTCATTACGAACGTCAAGACAAAACGTGGAGAACTACTACAACCATCATCTAAAATGTGCAATTATTTATAAACTATTGTCTGTTCGAGATACTGAATGTCTGTTGACCGTATACCATCAGCAACAGCCTACTGTGGGAGAGAACAAACGGCTTTCTAGTTGAAGAGGAAATTAGGAAAAGACACTGGAGGTGGATGAGACATACATTGAGAAAATCATCAAACAGCATCACGAGACGGGCGCTAACTTAGAATCCTAAAAGAAACGGAAGAGAGGAAGACCAAAGAGCACACTGTCCCGTGAATTGGAAGCAGACATGAAAAGGATGAATGGCAACTGGAGAGAACTGGAAAGGATTGCTGAGGACAGATTTGAATGGAGAATGCTGGTGAGCGGCCAATGCTCCTCCATGAGTGGTAACAGGCGTAATTAAGTAAGTAGTGTACGTCAATAATAAAGTACAGTATATGTGCTGATAAATGAATACCTACTATATATATTTTATGTAAATCTCATGTTTAAGACAAATGGATTCCTTTTTGTTTTCAACAAGATTTCAGTTTCGAGTTCTCTTGAATGCATTTACGTTTATTATTTAAATACACTTTCCAAATAATTTCGACTATAAGCACAATCAAGCTTATGACTGATGTTAACTAATCAGTCGAGCGATTATGCAAATGGTTAACATAAATGAGCTAATATGCCTAATATTAATTTTTAAGTTGAACCGTTTCCATAGTATGCAGTTGTGAACTTTCATCGAGTAAAATAACTAGATATATGACATGCATATCCGATCACTGTCTAATTTGACTTAGAATACTAGCCATAGATAGAAGGAAAGTTATGGTTGGTTTGTAAACTTAAGTATGTACACTTTCTGTTAGTTATTTGTCGGCTGGATAAATCTCCAACCCTGTATTTCCAGTTCTTTGCATACGTCGTATCTATTAATCATCGCTTAAAATATGAAGTAATGTATTAGGTAGTTACAAAGTTTCACGAACCACAACTTCCAAAGATATCGGTTTTCATTGGGACTTATTTTAGGTCGAATAAATTTACTAATGTGGCCAGTTATCACCCAACTGGAATGTTTTTCAAAATTGAACTTACATCGGAAATGAACCATTTCTATTTTCAAGAAAGATTTACCAATCAGTTTTTAAGATGTTTGAAATGATAATAATTCAATTTATGATTACATGAGAACATTACAGCAGTCCCCTCCTCATTCTTACGTCTAACTTTCATAAAATTGATACTTTTGATTGTATTAAAATGTACACTACTTACAAAACTTCATAAGGTGGTTGGGGTGTTCTTATAATCATTTGATAATATTCATCCCATAAATCCATATCATGACAAAATGTCTGGGAAGACAAATAAAAAAAAATTATGTTGAATATTATTCAAATATTTCATCATAAGCTGTTGATAACGGTTATAAATATTTTATAGTTCCTAAGCTCCATTGGGAGTAACAGGCGTAAGTAAGTAAGCTACCACATAGCCTTCATAGATTCAATCTTGGGCTACTTTTAGTTAGATCAACATTAAGCAGCTCTCGTTTTAGTATGGGACCCCTCAACAATGGGCAACTACGATAACAAATTGATGAAGATTAGGTATATATAACATTTGATACAGAATCAGTGGCTTGGAGGTTGAACGCTTCCAGGTTCGATCCCCTCTAGGATTGTGGATGCATTCCATTGAGGAATCCCATGCTAGAATGAAGGAGCTGTCCAGAGCTTTCCGGTTTTTTAATATTGGTCAGACTAATGCTAGTCCATGATGTAAACTACGGAAATTCAACCCTTTCTACAAATCACATATCAGAAAATTATTCAAAGTTTATCATTCACGTAATGTTAACCAACAGAAAACTTAGACAAGAATATTGTGAAAGTGTTTTATCATAGTACAGAAGTATCGGGCATTGAAAATGTGAACTGACTTTATTTCATTTTGACATACTTTATTACCATTGGTTTGAATAAATATTTTATAGATCTCTTGTATATTAGTCGATTGAGTTAGTAATAGTCAATCTACAGATTCTTTTTGTTGGTCCAAGGTATTAAAACTGACATCAGCAGAACAAGAAATCAACAAGATACGATTTATGGTAGAGGAAATAAAATCCAATCCATTAAAAAGAGCTAAACATAAAAGAAATAATCCTAAACGAATGAATATGGTAGAAGCTTGGAATGACACCAGGATTAGAATGAAAAGGAAGACGGAGTATGAATACAACTTTTTCACTGCGATTTATAATGGAGCCATGTAAATAAATGTCTTCGACCATAAACTACAGCTATTACGTAGGCACCAACTAAGGAATATAGACTTCGTTGAAGTTGACGAATTATTGATTATCATCATTGACATTTCTGTCATTTCAACATATTTAATCTTCGATTTATAAATTTCTTTTTATTATCTTGATGAGTCAACTTTAACTGATCAAAACTTGCATCAGGTCCCGTGTTATTACAAACTGAATGATTTTGTTGTGATATTCTACAGTCCTATAACTGAATACTCTTTGGGAACTTCTTGACTGGTGACCTATGAATAACAAAATCCAACGTGTACTACTAATAATAAAGTTAATTCAACAATATGATATGAATGTTTACAGGTGTCTTTGGTGAATAGCGTTGTCTCCAGTTTTATGTAGAAGAATTGAATCAATCACATAAATTTACATTTTTTGTGATTACTTACTTGTGCATATATCAAGTAGAATAATTGTTTGGAATTAAATGTAACTCCAGGTAAATTTCGTAAATATTTTTCGCCCGGTGAATCATTGATCCAATCTTCGAATGCCTATTGCAAAAAATAGGCAAAATATTGAGGGAAGATGGTGCTAATTGAAGTTTAAGTTCAATATTCAATAAATCACAGCTACAGTTAAACCGTAGCATAACTATCTTGCCTCATTTTATACGAATCTGTTTCTCAATCATATATCTTAAGATATTGTGAATAATTCCTAACTTCACTTTGACATCTGGATATCGCAAACTTTATTTTCTTCTAACCCCAACTATCCCAAAAGACGAATTTTCTAATGAAGATTTATCCGACTGATACTGTAGAAAGTTGATGTAAGCAAGTAGCACACGCGTACAAATATGTTTACAATCACTTAGGAATTAGGATTTAAAGCTAGCGGGAAAATAGAGTCTTTAAACTACGAAGAAATTTAAGGTAGTTCCTGTATGAAACTCGAAAAAATTCAGGATTAAGAAATAAAAATAGCACTATAATTAGTAAGTGTTTTTATGGGTCTGGACCTTCCTGTTGTTTATATCAAGGACTGCAATTGGTCAGTCTCTTTTAGCAAGCAAGCATCGTAAGTATTTTGCTTCAATATTGCCACTAAGTCATAATTATTTCAAGCAGTTTTGGTGGTGACTAGCAGTGGAATGCAAAATGAGCACTTTCTCATTAGTTCAATATACTTGTATCCTAGTGTTGATTCTCACACCAACACTTGGATTCGGTGTCTTTCAATTTAAACACCGAGCTAACTATCCACTGGTCTGCTGAGTTCAGACAGCTACGGCCTTGTGCAACAGAGATGAGTTTTATTACATTTGTAAGAGTTTGAATCTTCCTGTTAGGGTTAGAGAAAACTCAGACCATTATCAATGAAATAAGTAAACGAAAGAAATCCATTGATTTATTGAATAGAATATAGATGTTTCAGCAAAGAGAACATTCTTGTCCACGATATAATTTTCTGAAGTTGTATATTCGTACTTACGGACAGTTTTACATGATGTAGTGTGGTGTGGTCTACTTATATCCATATAAGTAGTATATGGTGTGGGTCAGACATAGAATGTATTTTGGCAGAAGACCGATGAGGAAAGAACTGAAATAAAACGCAAACGTCTGGAAAATGCATGAGCAATGGAATAAGAGAAGAAACAGTGAAGATTGAAACAATTGGTTGTTAATTTGCAAATTGACTGTTCATTGTTTGGTAATCAGAATTTAATGAGATAGTCTGTAATGTTTGCTTAAATACATTCGATTGTCCCCATCTAGTGTTCTGTTCATTACAGTAGTTTATAGTAAAATGTTATAATATTGTAAGATTAATCTATGAAGTCTCTTTGATTAAAATAAAAAAAAAGGTTGGTAAAGGAAATTAAGTGAGAGCAGAGTGAACAAAAATAAAATCAAATTTTTTTCGTATCTGATTTAAACGTATTTTTGTGTATTTTATGAAATACGTTATTGAACTTCATTACTCCCTTAATTTATGTTAAATGTTTGGAAGAAAAATAGATTGTTTGTATAGTGAAAGTTTTTAATGCATTTTTGTTAACATAATTGTTATATTCTATGGCCCGTCACATATCATGTGACAAAATCGCTAATCAGAATACCAACTTATGTGACTTTGTCTTTGTGCTAAACTAATGACACGTCAACCATCACTAGCAGTCTTGAGTCATGTCTGGACCTATACCTGTCCTCTGTATAGTAGTCAGTTAGTCGGCTACAAAGTAGGATTACGCACATGTATGCTTACGTCGAAGTTGCCATAACCTCATTAGCACAACAAGATGAACATCCAATTCACAGAAGTAGTTAATTTAATGGAGGTAATATATAAAAGAAAGATTGTATATAAGGATATAATACAGGAAGAAAGAATTAGTTCGTAGAAAGGTACAAAGCAATTTTAATCTCACGGTTTAAGGACAGACAAAGGGTGCACAAATCAGCGACATTTTGATCGATTCTGAGCCATATCACCCAGAGTCTCCGAACATTGGTTACGATAATCATGAGGACCCCAACCAGGTAGTCTGCATTTACCAACATGGCTCAGATTAGAGGTTAGTGACTTCGAGGACTGATGCCACATTATGGTTTGGCAGCCTCTAACTCCCTTCCAATCATCCCCTACACTAGTCAGCATAGCGCGTCGTGGTAATCGGTCTTCAGGCATACGTAACACGTGGCCCAACCATCTCAGTCGATGAAGATTCATGACCTCATCAAATGATTTATCATCATTCCTTAATACCCTGATTCTAACCTCACTATTACTTACCCGACGATCCCAGCAGATGCTGGCAATATTTACAAGACATCTGTGATCAAATACTAGTAATCTACGAGTACCTTCTACTCTTAATGACCACGTTTCGCAGCCATAAAGTAGAACAGAGCGAACTACTACACAGTACACTCGTCCCTTAATTGATAGACAGATATCTCATCTTCGCCATAGGTGACGTAAGTTGGCAAAAGCCAAACGAGCTTTTTGAATCCGTGCTGAGAATTTGTAACTTCTCTACTAGCCCAGCCCGTTCAGTCCAGAACACATACATCAGCCTCCGTTATATGAATTGTATACTTCAGAATACGTAGTTTATATACAAACAGACGAAACCGCATCACACCATTAAATGAAAAGTATTAGGTATACAAGATCAAGCCAAAAGTGGCTATGAGTATGGGAGAACGTAACTATTAGTTTGGAAATAAATTAAGAGCAGGAAATCGTAGAACAGCAGTGAACAGGTCAAATGAAAACTTATGATAAAAGGAATATTATTATATACGATCTAGTTACTTAATAATTATGCGATAAGAGTGTATATATAAAACCTGGAAGTTATCACTCATTTATTCTTCGTTTGGACATAACAATAACCTATTGCATATCTAGTACAACAAACAGATAGTTTAAATAAATGTTTCAACTAATCAGTGAGTATAAGCACAGATAGTTAGTATTACTTGTTGCTTCCAATAAATGTTAAATATTGTGATAATACTTATGATTTCAGGAATTTTACCTCACCCATACAGAATTCGAAGTTAAAGCCTCACGTATAAGTAGTAAAATGAGAATAGGTTAAAGGTCAAATCAAATGAAATAATTTAAATAATGTTTCGTTTGTTCTTTTGAATGGGTTTTACCTAGTGAATGCAAAATGCCATCGTCCCATATGTTGAACCTCTCATCCTTCTTTAGCACCAACTCCCTTTTCAGTATGTTTTGGTCTTGTTTTGTTTTTATTATTACTTTGTAAATTCAAACCGAAATCAGTTACGATTATCCTCTAACAACTCTTCATGATCATTGTTCAATCGTTAATATGACCTAGGCGTTTTTCTTTTTTCTCATACCTGTCAAGTGAACAATTATCTTTTATAATTCTGACCTGTAAATTATTATCATCCTCCAATTCTTCTTTAATCCCCTCATCGTTACGCAAACCCTTTTGATAACTGAAATCTCGAATCACTTTATGATATACTATTTTCTACCTTTCTATAGACTGAAATATTTATCACACAACTAGAACTACGGGTGTACAGATTAACTAAATGATTTCGTAGAAAATAAAATTTTCTTATTTTATTCAATGACAGTGGGTCGCTTTAATCACAACCGTATTTAATTTTGATTTTGCATATGAGAAGAAAAATTAACGTGTAATCCACTTGCTTAGTATAAATTTAGTTACTCGGCTTCGAGGTACACCATTTCTATATGAGGTTTGGTGATATGATGTAGTTCTCTTTGACAAAATGGATGAAATGAAGTTCAGATCTGCAATTTATTGGTTGTAGATTTCGTTTATTAACTGCTGTGGTACAGCTTTTTGGTTTTATTGAGTTTGAAGCAATTAGTCTCTTTGATAAATTTTGATAGTGTAATAAGAAGGCAAACCGACGTAGTTAAAAAGGCTGATAATGTTTATTAAATACTTGGCGATTACTTGGTTTCTTTTATTCAGAGAAGTTATAGAGAAATGTTGTCTCATAAGTTGTGATTTATTTCGTCGATGAACTATTTTTTATTTGGTATTAAAAAGAGTTATCGAAAATAAAAATACTTACAGATCTAGCAATATCTAATCCAGATGCTTCATTAATAACTGAACGTGTGATTTTCTTGATGTCATCACTCATTGATGACATAACCTGTAAAATAGAATAGCTAATTAGAGTTGGTGGAGAAGATTTGTAGCTCAGGTGGGTGATTTTGATGTTGGTTTGTTCTCTGAGCTGGGTGGTTTGGTCGTGGAGCTTTCATCGTCCTTCTGAACGACATCATCAGCACATTCTTTCTGTTCGCTTGTTTTTTTTTTTTTTTTTTTTTTTTTTTATTTTTTTTTTTTTTTTTTTTTTTTTTTTTTTTTTTTTTTTTTTTTTTTTTTTTTTTTTTTTTTTTTTTTTTTCGTTTTTTTTTTTTTTTTTTTTTTTTTTTTTTTTTTTTTTTTGGTTTTTTTGAGGTTTTTTTTTTTTTTTCTTTT